>NC_134571.1:64294146-64506646 GCF_050947875.1 Dermacentor variabilis | reverse complement strand
TTTGTCATATTGTGCATCATAACCTTCTAATATTCTAGAAGTCCACTTTGTTTTCGAAAGCGCGAAGTTGCAGGGACGTTTATTGGTTGTAGCAGTAAATTGGCGCGCTGTCACACAAATGTAATGGTATACAAAATATGCCAAAGGCGATGAAGAAATCAAGACAAATAGCTACGGAGGAAACCCCACTGTCACCCTACACCTATACAAAACGGCCTCTGCTTTTATTTCTGTTAATCATAGCTTTGTTCGTTTACTGGCGCAACCATACCAATCGCAAACTTGCCCTTTGAACTTTCCCACATAGACACACTTTTTGTAATCTCAACTGCAGAACTGGTCCCTTAGACTGATAGAATAGGTGCCTATAGGAAAGATAAACGCCGTTAAGTTGATCAGTGTTTCAGATCAAGTCTTCAGAATTAGGATCTTTGTTTTCGCGAGTATTGTTGTTGTAGTTACCCGATGCGGAAAAGTTGTAGCCGTCGATTACTTGGATAGCTATTCGTAGTTCAGTGCACCTAAATATGATGATGTGGGGCTTAGTTGTTACAATGACGCAAAAGGTAGGGGAACTGCGGTTGCTTTAGAAGCAGGGCCGGCAAAAACGGAAACGGATCCAAACATGCAGACAGGCGCTGACAATACGGCAGTTCATTTCCACAAAAGCCGCACATAGGTTTTGCTAATCGAACACGTGGAATGAAAAAGAAAGAACAAAGTGAGAACTCGTAGAAGAAACTGTGTTTTATGAAGACGTGTTGAGTTTGGAGTAGAATTACGAATAAACATCTTTTGAAAAGGAATGAGGGCCATGGTTTTGTAGCGATGCCTTCCACTCGATGTTATGCCACTCTTATTCTTCACTCTTCACGGCCAATCGATACCATTCATTGCGCAGGTGGAGCATCGCTCTGAGCACCGACGACGCGTGAACCGCGCGAAAAGTAATAGCATAGGAAAAGACATCGCTACAAAGTCGCGGTCGAGATTGACCAAATAAAGAATAAATAAAACAATGAACTTATATTGGGTTATAAGATAGAAGATTGATAATACACTTGTTATAAGAAAAAAGATAATAAAATAAAGAAGAAAGTTTTGTAATAAATTGGGACAGGGGATATGATCAGCTCTGGTCTAACCAAACCTCAGACCGCGAAAAGTTAAGGGCTGATGGTTTTATTCGTGGATTGGAACGAATAGATTCGAGAGCGCCCATTGAAACGTTTAGGCCGGTTGGTTGCAGTGTATTGAATTTCAGATGAGATGCGATTCGCTATAGTTTGCTTCCCTGAGTGAACGAAAGTGTGACTGTAGGATATGAAGTTGAAGTTGGTTTTAATTGTGACTAGCCGCATAAAATACTGTGCGACTGCTTTCAGAAGTTTTTTAGCCATGTTAGTATGATGCCTCTTTAATAGAACATTCACTGGCTTTCCTGTTTTGCCTATATATTCTTTGTGGCAGAAAGAACATTGCAGAAAAAAAATTACGTAACAACTCGTGCAAGTACCTCTAGAATTAATTTCATGCACATAATTTCTTCGAACCTGAATTCTTACATAATTTTGAGGATGGTTGCATGTTTCACACCCAGGACAAGGACACCTAGAAACCGTCTCTATCGTCTTTGTTTCTCTGCCATGAAAATAGTTATGCAAACATCGAATGCCGGTACTGATCCCATTTCGACGTACTTTGGTTGGTGCTCCTTTGTGTAATTGTGCTGCTACAACGGACCTTTTCGCAGAACCCGCCATGGTGTACCAGTAGTTATGACGATCTGTCGCTAAGCGAAAGTTTTCGTATTCTAAGTTGGATTTAACCGAAATGTCATCGAAATCTAAATAAAAACATACCAGCTTATCTGCAGTGGTCTGCTTACCTTTTGTTCGGCAACACTTCAATGTTAAGGTAACCAAGTAAACTTTGTTGAGCCGTGGCTTAGCACTGACTGAAGCGTGTACTGACTTAATTGAACTATGTGCACTTCGAAAACCTTCTTCTTAATGGATCTCGTAGGGCAAGCATCAATACAAAATAATCCGTTTTGGCACCTCTAATATTTTCACACTGCGGGTTTCACAGCGTTAGGCCCTCTTAGTTAAAATAGTATTGTAGGGTTCTGAGACTATGTCCGCTCCAAAGTATGCTGATTATATTAGGCAGCGTAGAAAAAAAACTAGACTAGGACAATACATGAATAACACTTTGGCAAACCAGTCAAAATACATAATATAATTTGCTGCTCTCATCTATGGCTACACCATAATCACATGAGACAAAGCATTATCTTGAGTGTTTCGCTTGTGCGCCTGTTCTAATCGAAGAGTAGCGTAAAGGCCGAGAATTCGCACTCTGTTCGCTAATAGCGCCTACGCCTAAGTACAGGCGTCGGCTTTTTTTTGCGTATTGGAATGTCGACGTCATTAGATTGTTTGGTATGCTCGGTAGTGCGCGCCCATTTCAGGGCGGAATTTCTATCGCTGTCCTTTCCGAGCTTCTACGTTTTCGCACCGACGAACATTATGCCTACAGTACAGGCACAATGCATTATCAGGAATTTCTGCTGGTTTCCGCTTGCCCCCTGCCCTAACCGCCTGGAGATTGGCACTTGAAAGGCGCTACTAAAGTACAGGCTGCCTTCCGTTAAATTTGGCACGCGTTTAAGCGAATTTTTAGCCTTCCGCGCTGTATCATTGTCGTAGAGCTAGGCTCTTTCCGAGCTCGTGGATCCGGAACAAAACGGGAGTGGCGGAAAATTAACACATCAGAGCCAATGTCTGCCAGCTGGCGAGTGCGCCTGCTAAACAGTGGTTCAGTTAATTTCCGCTATAAACGCACGAAAGACATCACACTAACTGAAGCGTGCTCGTGTGCTTTCTGAAAAAAAGTTAACACTTAATTGCACACCTCATTTCTGACCCTAAAGAAAAGAAAAGCGGGGATTGGAGCGAGGTCATGAGATACGCCTGAGTGTCATTAAATTTAAATGGCTGAGCAGGCAGTTCCGCTGTTTACGGATATCAAAGCAGACATGTTTATTCGAGAGCCTTTGGCTTCACCACTGGTTGCAAAATTCGGGGAAAGATGCTGAATTCACCCAATTTCAGACCAGCGAATAGTCTAAGCGCGTGGCGTTTAAACCTGAGCCTTTCAAAAACACTTGTACACTGCCGGCACAGATTGTCAAAGTTCGAGAGTGTCCGTAACCGCCGCATTGATTTTCAATAATTGAGAAATTTTTCGTCATGTTGTCCGGTGGCTTGTGTGGGAGCGTAACGTGATTACCAGAAGGGGCGCTACGGTATTGTTGCACTGCTGCAAATATCGCTCTGCTACAAAAATTATATATATATATATATATATATATATATACATATATATATATATATATATATATATATATATATATATATATATATATATATATATATATATATATATAACCAAGGGGAGTGCGTAATGCACACTAAACAACTAATACCTGGAGGACCCCAGGCAGTGTTTTAAATATAGGATACCCCCTTTTCAACCTTACCCGTACGAATCTGCACTTCCTGTTCTTAGCACTGCGGTTCAAGACATGGCATGTCACGACCTCAACGGCGGCAGAACTAACGGCTCTGTGTCGTGCACTGGAATTAATTGATTCTGAAAGACCTAGAAAATGGGCTGTTTTCTCTGACTCAAAACCGCCATTACAGTGCACACAGTCATTCTCCGACGCGGATGTTATGAACAGCTGACATAGGAAATAGTGAAACCTCACCATCACGTCCAACAAATAAGTCACGAGGTTGTCTTTCAATGGATACCTGACAATTGTGGAATCAGTGGCAATGATTCCGCCGATAACGCTGCTCGCACATAAAATCAAGAAGAGTGCAGCGTTTCGATTCCGCTTTCAAGGACAGACGCCGCAAGGCAGCTTCGACACCTGGAACGCAGTCTCCCACTGACCGAGTGCTACTCGACAAACTTCAGACTTACACGACTGCATCGATTAAATCTCTCACTGCAACTCCGACCTCCATTCGGACTTCCTCGACGTGAAGCTACGCTTTTCTGTAGCCTTTGGTTAGGAGTTGCCTTTACAAAGGCATACTCTACATTAATGGGAGTGACCGACAGTGCAGCATGCGAGGTCTGCGGCACCGAAGAAAATATCGACCACCTGCTGTGCCACTGTCCACGATATACCTCGGGAAGAGAAGAACTTGCTAATGCTTTCCAAAAACTGGCGAGAATAAACTTAGTATCTCTGGGCGCACTGCTCAAGGTGATGAAATAAAATCAACTAATCAATTAACTTTTTATATCAAGAATGGCTGGTTACAGCAAGCTAAAAATACTGGCAACTATCGTGGCAATTAATAAACACTATAGAATAACTTGCTAATGCTTTCCAAAAACTGGTCGATCGGCCGCTTTCCGTGCAGGTGCTGCTGGAACACCGCGCCCATCGCTCGTCGGTGCAAAAGTGGTGAAGGCACTTTTGTGCTTCTTGAGGACGACGGGCTTGTGTGAACGTCTGTGGCTATTAGTGCAAGTACTATTAGGCACCAGGCGTGAGCGAACTCACCACTAATTTCCTTCTTTCCTTCCCTCCTCTCTCTCCCTGTCATCTTTTGCTTTCCCCTTTCCGATTCCCCCGGTGTAGGGTAGCCAACCGGACGTTATTCTGGTTACCTTCCCTGCCTTCTGCTTTTCTCTTTCCTTCCCTTCGTTCTTAGCGTTATACAAAACTGCAAAACAAAGCAACTCTCCGATGGTATAGCGCTATACGCCTGAAATGGTAGTGCATAGCTTTCGGAGACAGGTCCCGTATAAAAGGCGACATCTTCTTTTCTTGTCGTAGTCGCGTTTCAATAACAAGCATACACTGGCCGCTTGCACGAGTAACTTTACTTGTAGGTAAGCTGACTCGCTTGTAAAATGTTTCGAACAAGGGACAGTAGGTTGGGGCTCGGACACGATTATGCTAAATATTTATAAAAAACTCCTCCAAGGCACCCATCGCGCCGGCGCGCGTCAAATGGTGGACGCGGTGGCCGGTTTGTGTGCGTAAGGGGGTTTCTTTGAGTTCTTGTGTTAAAGAATTACGTTTTTTCGTATAGTCAGATTACAATCCGAGTCCTATCATGTCTGTAGGTTGTGTGTAAGTCGTAGTTTACGATTTTTCTACGTATTTTAGCTTGAGAAACATTGCAAACAAGCCTTGCATTATATGGAAAGCCTGCTCATACGCGGTTAGAAAATCTTTTTGCCCATGAGATGTCTGACGACGTCATATTTTCTGCGACACGAGCTCCTTAACCCTATTGCGTTAATAAGCGAGGTGCGAAATGGTTTGTGGAAGGAGCCACCGGACACGATTTATCGATAGAGCCCCACCTGTCGCCTGTGTTGGCGCAAACTACGGTAGTGCTGCTATCTCTCGGCGTTTAGTTAAACTGTGCTTTCTATTTGCATAGGCTCCGAAACTTGTAATATTGTTTCGCCAGTAAGTTTTTAAATCTCTGAGGCTGCGTTTATTTCTGTCAGATTATACAAAAGGTGGCGCATGCTTCTTTACCCACCAGGGAATATGCGAGTCTATGCAGGTTTCTTGTTCTGTCCCGCATCACCTCGCGATAAAACACGCACTTCTGCTGCTACTGCTTGCCACATCAAGCAATTTGTCAGGACCAGCCTTCTCCAATTGCTGTATTTATTTGTGGTGTGGATTAGCTTGCCGGCTTTAAATTCTTTTTTTTTTTGCGATGCACGAGTCTTGCGCGTTTGTGATTTATCTGTGTTTGGTTGCTTTGTGCGGATTATTATGGCTACTTGTGAAGTAGTAGTAGTAGCAGAATTTATTTATAGAAATATAATGAGGTCAGCGCCAGCTTTCACGCTCTAACCTGGTACTCTGCACTGTAGAAAGAGAAAATGTGACAGAGGAAGAGGTGGAGGATAATGACGACAAAACGATTAGTGAGGTGACTCTGATTGTCAACACGGTGTTCAGTCTAGTCTTGTCTCGGGCAAATATTGTAGCCGGGGTCTTGCTCTTATCTCGGTTGAGGCTAACGGTGCCGATGTCTGCCATATACAGGTAGAAGAGAATGAAGCTCGTCGCTCGTGCCTATATGTTAAGCATACGAAAAGTGAGTGTGCTGTAGTTTCTGCTACATAATGTATTCGCTATCACGGCTCCTGTCAGGGTCAGTAAGATGCGCATACCGCCGGATGAATGCCACACCAAGCCGTATCTTGCGCACCAAACATGCGCCACAGCATTTGACTTTTGGTGACATACGAAACTTTATTGAGGCGCTGCTTGTGTTGACGACTTGGTTGAGCCCAGTGACCCGATTAGAAGCTCTATATCCTCCTGAGAGCTGCTGTACGTTATATGTTCTTCAACCGTTTTCAAGATTAACTCGGACGAAAATGTTTCAGAACATTCATTCAGAATATGAATTCAGGTGCATGTGGTGCGCTTTAGAAGTGGGTTAGTAATATTTTTCCGGTGAATTATTGAAAAAAATTGCTACAAAATGTATTCAGACCCTTGCGTCGTAAATGATCGCGATAGGCTCCGTCCGTGAAGAGCGTCTCGATTTGCGCGACATGGCATGAAAATCCAGGATGCAACCTGAAGATGACAACCCCCTACACGATACCACACCTTCATCAGTCTGTTCTTGCAAACAAAGGTGTGCCTCTCTCTCTCTCTCTCTCTCTCTCTCTCTCTCTCTCACTATATATATATTTATATATATATATATATATATATATATATATATATATATTAACGACAACTAATTTGAGGAGAAGGTTAGTGCGTCCTTCTATAAATCCAGATGCTACTTTCAGTTTCTAATCCTAGTATTAAACAAAAATTTGTTTCCACATTCAAAACATAAAACTTGATAATAAGAACTTACTTGAAAGTTATCATGTCTTTTAGCTGTCGTCGGGTGTCAGTAGGATATAACGTAAACAAGCAGAAAGTTCGTATTTGACCTCGAAGAATCAATGGGCACTTGGGTGCAATCACGCAAGACTGCTCGGGTGCACGGAAGGTAATTGCCTTCCAGACAGCGATTCCAAGGAAGCCACTCAAGTTTATCTTGTGGACCCTTTGCAGCGCGATGCTCGTAAGTCCTGCAATGTGGAGTGACAAAATGCCTTACGTGCTTTGTGCTTGTGATTATTTGTAAAGTTGTCTTTTAAGGTCGCAGTAGCACAGTCCACTCTGGAAACGGTTGGTCGCCAACGAATCTAAATGCCACCCAAATAGCAACCAGTTCGGCAGCAGTTGATGTGGAGCTGTGGTCCAGTTTGAACAGCCGTATTGTTCCAAGTGGTGACATGTCAAAAGTTGCCCGACGGCAGTTATTGTTAATGAGCTATCAGTATATATGTAGTTACGTGGCATTAGGTGAGCTGCGAAAATCTGAGGGGTGGAACATGTTATTTCTTCTTCATTGCGGGTATTTTGAGCTGAGAACACAGCCTTGGCAGGACACACGGGGCCATTCCACGGGCAACAAAGCAGAGAGGTATCTTGTAGGTATCCGGCTCTCGGGAATAGTAATACAGCTACTGAGCTGCACTCAGCGTTGTCGTTAGGATGCAACGACAAAAGATCGTGGGTGTACAGAAAGCAGCCGCAGGTATGATTCGGAGACGAAGAGCGTCTCATGATGCTTAAGGTTCATTGAAACAAGGATGGGCTTCGAGAATCACGCCACTGGTTCACGTGGTACGTGGCAGATTTAGGTATGTACGTACACTTGAAAAAAATTCCGTAGTGATACGGTGAAACCTGCTGATGAAATTTACCCACTCGCCTGTTCACAGAGAAAAAAGTTCTAGAATACTGGTCTAGACGCGTTTCAGCACTCAATGCCTTAAGGGCTCTGCTCAAGTTCTTAAGGGCTTCTGAATTGTGCGACAGATTTTGAAATTTGTAGCGCTTAGCATGGCGTTATTTTTATATTTTTCGGACTTTATTTTTTCGTTTGTTTCTTGTTTCACTTTTATTTGCTTTACACCATTTCCCAACGCAGGGTAGCCCCAGCCGGTACTTACGCTGACTAACGTCCTTGTCTTTCCTTTCCTTTTTTCTCTCTATCTCACTCCCCCTGGGTTACAGTGAAACCTGCTGATAAAATGTACCCTCCCTTATATTTGTAACTAGAGAATGGAAGAGACGGTAAAACGGTCAATCCGTAATATGCTATATCACGTATAGGATTTGTTGCGAGCAATACCTGATTGTTTATTAATTTACAAAGCAAACCAACAAAACCAAACAATCATGGATAAACGTGGCAAAATTGTATCGAGAATTCGTTAATGCGTGAAATGTTGCTATACCGTTCAAACAGATCGCAGGTAGTGCGGATGTTTACACGACATAGAACGTATGACAAGCGACAAGGCACCCAACAGTTCACGGCTAACGCTAAGCAGGCATGAACTGTCCCATGATACATAGCCAGGCTCCGAGTGACACTGACCGGCCCGGTAAGCAACTGTACTTGTTTTATTTTATTTTTTTGATAAGTTAGGACTGATTGATTTGCACATATACCTGTCTCTCTACTGATTTTGATGGTGAAGCTGTACAGGACAGTTATCATTGTGCTGTGTCCGTCAAAGAACACTTTTTTTTTCATGTGTAGCACGTGTGCTTGAAGATTCTCCAATGTACCGGTATGCTGTAGCGTAGGTATCCATTGAAGAATGCCGTGGCAACGATTGTCGTGCCTGGAATGCGACGACTGCGAAGTCCACAATGCTGCTATGTGCCCTGTATTACGTTGACCACATGCACCACCCCTCCTCTTTTCCGTTTATGTATTTATTGATGCACAAATATCAAGCATGACCATGCAAGCGATATTGGGCGCGATGGCAACAAGCCACGCGATAAACATGGCTGTCACGTTCGCTCTTCGCCTATGGGGCACACTCCACGCGAGCGATGACGTTGAGCGACGTCTTCCAGGTGTCGCCGGTATGAGGACAGTAAATACACACCGAAACTGGTGTGACGCGCGGTTTGTTAATTTACGTTGATGTGTTTTATCGTAAAGAGCAGCATCAAATATTTATAAGGTCTCACAATAGGTTATTATCCTTGCCCGTATCAAAACTTCAGTCGTTTGCTCATTCCGTGCAAGAATCGGTAGTACTTGACTAGATTTCTATAGTTCCTTGACTAGAATTCGATTTCCAGAACCGACCGATCGAGTGACAAGAACGAGTGATCTGTTGGCGCGACGGCCAGTTTAGTCGTTCAAAGCCGTCGCCCGTCGCCGCAGCGCACAAAACGGCTCGCTTGGAATTCGGGCTTAGAATTTGGAGGACGCTTAAGCTTCGCCTTTAAGAGTGAAATCAGATCCCTGACTGCTTCTCACGCTTCTCGGCAACTGTAGCTTCTCTAACCATAATGTTCACCAGGAGACACTGGCGGCGAACGCTATGCTTAAAGGCGCGCTTTCTGGTAGAAATGCGCATTCTTACGTGGGCCATGATGCGGCGGAGACGAGCGCCATCTGGAGGTGTTGCAAGAAACCGGGCATGTCGCTCTGTGGCCTCCGAGATTTGCGTGTGCCGGCGCGCGGAAATCTCGGTCTATGAATGGTAGAAACGCTGGATAATTAAGGGGTTTGCGTTTGAGCTTCCGCGTAATAGAATTATGTTTTCTCGAATATTAAAATTACAACCCGACGCAATCATGTCTGTAGGTGGTGTAAATCGTATTTTACAAATATTCTGACATATTTTACTTAGATAAATTGAATTACTTCCCTAACTTCTTTGCGCTAAACGGAGGGTCTGCGAGGTTGGGTTAGCATGGTTTGCAATTATTTTTGCCGAAACGATAAGCGGGCTTTCTCGTCGAAGTGCGGCCTTTTGCAGGGGCCGCGATGTGGTGGATGCGAGCGCCATCTGGCAGTCTTTCAACGAAGCGGGCGCGCTGCTCTGTGGATTCTTGAGACATTATAAGCCGGCGTGCGGAAATCTCGGACTCCGTCTCCAGTCTGTCCATTGTGGAAACGGCGGAAAAGAAGTTTGTTTCAGTTTTCGCGTAACAAATCTATTTTTTCTCGTATATTCAAATTACAGTCCGAGAGCTATCATGTCGGTAGGTCGTGTGTAAGTCGCAGTTTACGATTTTCCACGTATTTTAGCTTGAGATATTCAATTAGTTTAGTGAATTCTTTGCGTCGCATGAACGGCCTGGGTATGTGTGGATCAAAAATTATCTTTGCCAGTTTCACACTGGACGCCGGACGCTGACGCCTACGCCGGATATTCGTCGACATGGGCTCGTTAACGCTATCGCGTTAAAATGTGTATGCATTGGTGAATGCAACGCCCGGGCTTAAGCTTTGTAATTACATAAAGATACTCCTGATTATACAACGTTAGCTAAAGTTTCATGAATAAGTTCGCTATCATTGAAGACTACGACACCTGAGGAAACGTGGTGGTTCCAATCCGGTGAAGTATATGGGGTAAAAAAACTGAAAGAAAGTACTTTATGTAACATCAATCCAATTTCTGCCTTGCTACATGATTGAAGATGTTTTAAGCGTGCTAATGCCTCAGTGCTAGGTCATCGCGGAGTGTGATACGATGTAGAATTTTATGAAACAGCATAAGAAGGGCAACAGTGCGACAGGTATTTGCGACGTTTGGGCTCTCGTCCCTTCGTCCAAGGACTGACAAGGTGTCGCCTGAACGACCGTTTATATTAAATTTGATTGGGCTTTAGGTCATCATCAGCATGTTTTTATGTCAACTGCAGCACGCGATCTCCAATTGCCCCTGTCCTACGCCGACGATTCCAACTTGCGCTCGCAAATTGCCTCATTTCATCACGCCACTTCGTTTTCCGCTCTCCTCGACTGCGCTTCCCTTCTCTTGGCACAAATTCTGTAATTCTAGCGGTCCACCGGTTACCCATACAACGCATTACATGGCCTGCCTGTCTCTTGATGCCAATTAGAATATTGGCTAACCCCCTTTGCCCTCCAATCAACACCGCTCTCTTCCTGTCTCTTAACGTTACGCCTAACATTTTTCGTTCCATCGCTCTTCGCGCTTTACTTTGGGCCTTAATCCCTCTATTCAGAACTGCATCTTAACTTGAACCCCACGCTTGACTTGATTTAAATTACGCCTCTTGGGAACGCACCAAAGGAAACGCAATGAACGTCTTGGGAGCGTTCTGACCAGGCATCACTTATATCTAGTCAAGCTTGACCTTCAGATTAAGATGCATTTCTGCATACAGGGGTAAGTGTCTTTTACCATATATATAATAACCTTCAAATTTTCTTTTCGTGTGCGAGTAAGCATGAAAACATCTCCGTAACCACAAAGCTGCCCCACTGTATTCAATATTTTACACCGTAAACGCTGATTCGGCTGGCTTCCCTACTGCCTTTTCCAATGCACTTATTGGTAAGCTCTCGCTCGCCGGCCTGTTATCAGCCGTCTGCGGCACTTAACTGAAGAGCCGAAGTAGAGTTTGCTACAGCGAATTTTGGCTGGAGGCACATCGTGACTACTCGCGCCTCCCTTTGCATAGCTTGGCAGCAAGCAGAAAGTAGTAAGTCGAAGAACCGTGCGATGGCAGCACTAACGCGAGCTCGGTGAGTCTGGGGCTCCAGTCTTTGGGAGCCCAGCTGGTTGTGCTCTGTGTGCGGCTGGATACACTCGCAGCAGAAAGTGGCACGTATATTATTGTGACCTGACGTGAAGTAATGGAATGGTTAAAGGTAACGCATCCACACTTGCAGAAGCGTACGCATCGACATATGGGTGTGCCCGCAACAAGGCTCCGCACACGCCCACATTTGCCGGTAGACCCCTGGAGGTTGAACACATGTTTTCTTTTTTTTTCTTCATGAGCTTCGTGCACCTTACTAGTGGTCAGGTGAAAGCCAGTGCTTTAATAACATACTTTATAGAATGCGTGCCAAGGAAGTGAACTGCAGTCGACGGCGACAAGACATGAAGTAATGTGACGAGGGAATTTGCAGGAATAAGATGGAGTACAGACTTAACGCATGCAACTGAAGATCGCTGGGAGAGATCTCTAGTTTCTTCGTGCAGTAGGCCGAAATTGCTGGGGAAAGAATATTCGCAAGCAGCGTACCGAATGCTTTCATGTCCGATGTAGTTTTGAGTTTTGCAGCATACATGTTTTTTTTTTTTAGTGGATAAAAATCACCAACTAAAATGTAATTTTCAATGCCGGACAATCGCGCGGTTTTCGTTCGTGCCTTTTGTTACAGATGTATGGAAAGGGCATTCAGAGAAAGGTCAAGAAACGCGACTCGTTTTTATTGTTCTTTGTTGTCAGCAAATTTTGCAAGAAGTACCACTGACTCGCCCCACTGTACCCCTTTTAGTCGTGTCGAACGATTTCATGAGGGACGTAATTCGGATTGGTTCCAGATAACGTGCCGTCGTTTTTCGGCGCAGAAATCTTGTTGTACCATGTAAACTTTTAAGCAGTGCACCTCTGTATGCGCTAGCGTGGGAGAACAAGGCACACACACCGACTAACTATACAAACACATAACATCCCTATATCCAAACAAGTGTGACTCAGGAACAAAAAAAAATTTTTTGCGGCATGTTTTATTTACTTACTTTGAGGTACAAACGACGTGAAGAAAACCAGCCTACAGTACTTGTCGATCTGATTACTTCAAATTCGTTAGTATATTGAGGTCGACCACACTTTATTTCAAAGAGTAGAGACTGCTGACATGGGATTCTTGGGATATAACATATATGTGAACATGATCTTTTTTTAATTACGACACTCACGGGCTAAAAGCCGTATCACAATTTTTGACGTCGTCTCGGACATAGTACATTGCAAATGTACAAATCTACTGTTGCGTTTCGCCTGCGACACGTGGTTTTGCCGGCGCGACTGCGGCGGGGCGGCAGACATTTTGGCCCGATCGTCGTCGCCGCAACGCTCATCGCCAGGTGTTTCCAGGCGCGACTGCGGCGATGCGACCGCAAAGGATCACCCTCTCATTCCAGTCATTGTGCCCGAACCAGGCGATGCGAAAGCAGGGATCATCCTCTCATTACAGTCATTGTGCCCGACCGGCAGCGCTACGACAGGGTGCTACGAGATCGTGCTCAACATGGTGCTACGGCAGCGCTACAACAGGGTGCTACGAGATCGTGCTCGACATGGTGCTACGGCAGCGCTACGACAGTGTGCGTCACCATTAGCCCATTGTACATTCACGTGCTCGTCTTTTGAGGGGTTCCTTCTTGCCCTCAACTGCGAGAGTATAAAAACAGCTGCCCCCGGACGCCAAAAGGAGGGCTCCGATTTCTTCTGTTGAGTGAAGTGCTCTCCCGTCTCTCTACTTCGGTCAAACCTGACCGCCAACTCTTTGCGATGTTAAAATAAACAAGTTGTTTCGTTGTTACCAGTCGACTCATGCTTTGCCGGGACCTTCGGATGCTTCCAGTTGTACCCCAGGCCGCCAGGCCAACGCTACCCTTGGGGCTTGCGACCCAGGTACAACCACGGGCGTCAGCGCCGAGTTCCCAACAGATCGTACCAGCGGTGCGATCCAAACACTACCTAGAGAACTAAAATTCAGGATCAAATATTCGCCTTTGCCGCCATTCTGTGTATAAAACTTTGATTCTACTGTAACTCTTTATCGAAAAGAGGACAATTTTTCATGAGCGCTAGCATATGCAGGGTGTCCCGGCTAATATGGGCCAAGCTATTGTATATAGAAAACAGAACACGAGCTAAGAACAAGGAGGAAAGCTTGGGCGAATTGGTGGTAATACATGTTTCGAAAAGTTGTGAGTCAGCGCCAGTGTCATGTTCTTTTTTGCCTATATCTTTGTCTGTTCAGCGCTGTTTACTTATCGAAACACGAGGCACGAAGACACGACTAATATCGTTGTGTCAGCAGAACTCTTCCTCAAACTGAAGTATTCTCCTGTTTTGTTCAACTAGCTAATTAGCTAAAAAATAAATTTTTCAGCCCTCCCGGTCTTTCTTTTTTTGCTCCCCATGAAAACACACACGCACACAGGCACAAACCGTCGCGAACGCCCATGGTCTTAAAACGATGTTACAATAAAATGAACTCCAATAAAGAGCTGACATTGCAACGGCGTAAAAGTGACAAGGCGTCTGCGTAACTGGTCGCTGCCAAGCAGAAATTGGCTAAATTGTTTCAGCAAATCAGCTATTCAAATATCGCAGAAAAAGTACTACAGTTTGCCGAAGTCTTCCGCCGACAGAGCACATTTGCTTCCATCCGCGTATCTCGTAGCCGTCCTAATCTTTTTAATAGCTGGGCTCATGCTAGCAGGGAGGGCTCCATGCATATAGAAGAAAGTAATTGAGAAACCCACTGTACAATTTAGTTTCACTTTCTGAGTGGGCAGTTACACTGTTGATGTCTAGTACTTTTTATTATATCAGCACTTGATTCGCAAGTGCCGCCGCTCTCTAAGTATACACTGTATTTAAGAGCCGAGAGAAACAAAAGATAGCATATTGAGGAGGCATGCAACTTTATTGGTATAAGCAACTCAAAAATGAAGATTCAGCTAGTAGATAAAGCGGAATTGATGGGGTGATTTTTTTTCTATTTCATGACCGCTTAGTGACAAGAGACAACGAAGAAAAGGAAGTGGATGGAACATTACATTTCCTTTTTAATTTAAATGCAGACGTAATAGGGAAAAAGGGAATAAAAATTGACGAAAAACAGAAAACATCCGGCAAGCTGTGGAAGCGCGACCATCATTTTCAGTTTTCGTGTGCGATATATAGCCGGCGATTGAGCTACCGCGGAGTCCGTTCTACTGTCCACTTGGTCATTTTTAAGCGTTAACCAACGCCACTCGCTGCCATGTCCGTGGATCATGACAGCCGAATGTGACGCCTGTTATTCAAAGAATGTTCCTCATCCACCGCTGTCACCGCCAGTGGTGCTGGCTAACACTTCTACAGCGCTAGATGTAGCCACACTACCCAAATTACAAAAAAAAGAACGCTGATGGGAGGACGACCGCCGCGGCAGATAAGTGCTGGAGTGTCGCACACTTAATGCGGTACATGGGGGACCGGCTTCCGCGGGCGGAGCGTTGTCTTTTCGTGCACTTTCATATTCCTGTCATATATTATTCCTGCATTCTAAGTAAATTAGAACAGCCGATTGACCGATTGGTTGTTGTTGTTGTTGTAGTTTTTTTACTATCTGCTGAAATTGTGTGGTTGCAACTAGCAAATAAATATTGGACTAGAGATGAGTATTCTTTGAAGTAAATGCCCTTTCCCACTCAGCTCATTCACTTCTGAAGTTTATGTATCCAGAAACTGAGAAAACACGTTTAAAGAAAAACAAAACGGCAGTTTCTTTATTCTTCTTGAAGTTTGCTGTCCAACGTGCTATATCTTTATTTACCTTCGAAAGTTTACCGCTTGGATCCTGCACTAATATCACACTTGATTTCAGCTTGTTTACTTCAATGGGCCGCAGATTGAAAAGTCCATCAAAGCGCGCTACCACTGCTGTGATATAGTGGACGCTTTGTGAAGCGCATACAACCATGAATGTATGGCTTTCTGTTGGCTGTGAATATGGGTTTTCTACTGGCCATAATGTTACTTCTAGACTACGCCAGCGTGTAACTTTCGCGTACAAAAGACAAGTTACCGTTCAAAACCCAGCGAGACGCATGTGATCATGGATTCCGAGGTTGGAGACGGCGTGTTGGTATAGCATATTAGAGGTTCGATTGCGCAACATTTGGACGATACACACAGAAGAGAACCACACGCCACAAGCGCTCTGTTGTGTGTGTGTGGTTCTCTTCTGTGTGAGTCGTCCAAATGTTGCGCAATCGAACCTCTAATGTGATCATTGGGAAATAATGGTTGCTGCCGTCTTGTAGCCGTGCCGGAAGTCGCCCTGTAGGAACACGTTCCCAGTGTCCGCTGTTTGCCGACCCTGTGGTTTCGGTGGAGTCATCACTTCATCTGTCTGTCGCAGGAAGGGTAGATCCACTCTTTAAAAAAAGCTTAACAAATAATTTTGCGTTGTATGTGAAGTACATGTTGTCGATGACCATCTCGTCCAAAGGCACTATTCGGCACATTTCTCTAAGCATAGTTACAAGTGGCTGTTTCCCTTGGCCTACCTTGAAAGTCTTGAGAGATGCACGGAAGGGTAAGACGGTTTTGCCGGAGGCAGTTTACGTAAGCGTGGAGGGCTTGGGACAGTAGGCATCCCTAAGCGAGAACGTGTAGCTGTCCCCATTGTAGGTTTATGAACTGTCCTTATTTTCACTTCAATAAAAAGAAATCAAACACAATACAAGAATAACAAACTGTGGCTCGCAGGCCTCCCGTGAAGCCATCGCACAAGCTTGTCAGTGTCTCTCACATCGCTGTCTGTCTGAATACAGTTGACATTTGGCGTTGCAGTCAATGACAAATTTCATTTCCAAGTAGCTCTTCGTGGCTTCAACTTCTTGGAGACAGTACGGTTAGCAATACAGCATTCAAATTGAAGCAACACCAGTGTTCACCACAGTACACCTGCAAGAAGAAATGAGAAGAAAGAAAAAAAACACAATTATCATCAAAGTTTTGCTTTCACTGTATACTTGAGTATAACAGAAGGCGTCCGCTCTCACGAAAAGGAAGAAGCAGACTGTTTTGCGGATACTGAAAGTTTGCCCCGTTAACATGTCCTTAGGTTGCTTTTTTTTCGCTGTATCATTTCACATGCACTTTACACAAATGACGGAGGTGGACAGAAGGTGAGGATATAAAAGTATTTTAAGGCGAAAGCCTTAGACAACTCATGAGCCGAAAAATTCGGTGTCTGGTGTTACGCCGTCCGGCGTTATGGCACCAAAATTCATCGGAAGTTGAATTCACTTGGAGATGTGGGTGAACCGGCCATATCTCCAAGTTAGATTCCAATTGACATTGTGAAATTAGAAAGTCGAACCCACGACATATGGTGTTAAGACGAAGTGAATTTAGGGACACCTAATTAAGATAAAGTTAGTTAAGGCACTCGAACCCACGACCTTTCGTGGCGGTCGAACGTACTTGGATTCCAGTTAACATTGTGAAAGTCGACAGTCGAACCCACGACCTTTGGTGCTCATTAAGGTGCAATTAATTAAGCACAATTCATTGAGATAAAGTTATTCAAGGCACTCTAACCCACGACCTTTGGTTGGAGGCGAACTCGCTACCTTTGACGTTTACTGTTCCAAATTTAATTAATACACGGTTAATTAAGATATAGTTAATTTTGGCGGGGGAGTTCAAATTCTACCATGGCAAGGAAAATCACGGCACAGCATTGACCGGCGAGTTCTAAAGGTTGGGCAAACATCGTCTACAGACCATTACGTAGGCATGTAGTGAACTGGCAAGTCAAGCACTCATGGCAATGGCTTGTGGCAACGTGCGATCGCTGCCAAAACATCGACAAAAGGAAACAGTCTGTGTTTCACAGAAACGGGAATGGAACCGGCAGATTTCAAAGAGTTGCTGGAGTATTGCTACGTGTGCGGCGCACAACGTCACGACAACACTGCAGCACGCGTAGCCATCTACGTTAGACACAGTACTTTCAAGTGATGGTCGTGAATATCAACGGCCAATTCGACATCGGGTGAATCTGTGCAATACGATTTTCGACCGGTTTCACCGTCCCCTGCGCTTATTTGGCACAACTTCATCGTCCGAAACACGCCACCTGAAGTGAGCCAACGCCCAATGAACATGGACGGTGATTGCAACCAGAACGCTGGACAAATACTGCACTTCTCAAGCGCATGGAAAGCACTCTGAGGTCTGAACCTTGCCAGGAACGCCCATCGAGGAACGCCTATCGACTTCGCATTCCACAATGAAAATTTCATAAAATATATCAAGTATGTCTGATGCTACTTCACTGATCACAACGCCCTTGTAATGCCCGTGGATACAGAACCACCACCGCGGCTACCAAGTGACGGAATGTGGTCAGAAGATTTATGTCTATTTGACGAAGAAATATACGGTCTACGCGACGTGCACTGTGCTAAAATAAAACAAATTCACCCCGGGTCGACGCTTGGCCAGTGTCCCGACGCGTTAAACCATCGGTTGCCGTCATTTTAAAAAAAAGTTTTTGCTATCCTATCCTATCGTGCAGTGATGTTGCGTATCTGTGTTAATGGTCTTCATAGACTTACCAACTTCGTTATAACGTCATAATTCACTCAGAACAAGTGGCAATTTCTAGGCAACCGAAAAGAGAACCAATAAAGAGAAAAACTTGTAAAGAGAAAACAAGTAATAGGAATTAACAATCCATTCGAATGAGAATGTCGATGCAATTCAATGAACGTCTCGTGAACTGGCAGGCTATCGGCTTCATCCTCTTTAGTGTAAATTAAAGAGACTGTCAATGTTTTCAAAAAGTTCCGACACTCGAATACAGGAAGCGCCTGATAGTAAGGGACAGAAAGAAAAGACTACAAACACTGAGTTGTGTCTGTGTATACCCGTGGATGCCTTAGCCATTTCGAGCGAAGTATATTGCAGATACCCCTCCTGTAACGTTGCCAGGTCATAAAAGCCTAGGAAAGCTTTTGCACATCTTGAAAGAGCTCCTTTGAGGGCAAGCAAACCTCAAGCCTAAAGTAAAAGGTGGGCAAACGGCGATGGCGATTGGCTAAATTAGTAAAGTCAAATAACTGGACGATGAAAGCACACACGCCTCTACAAGTAAAGGTTAAAATAAAAATAAAAGAAAAATGAGAGGCAGTGATTTGAACCAGATGCGCGTCCGGTTTGCTACCGTACATAAAAAAAGGGCTTGAGGGATACTTGTTGACTATTCATACTGGAATGCAGAAGAAAGCGCCTGCAGGTAGTGATTCTGTGCTGAATCTCTAATTTCCCCATATACTAACAATTTTCAAACATGTTGAAAGACGTCAGAATCTTGTATTATCTGCTGTTTTGCCATTGAATATAGAAGACAGAGCTATTACAAGTATGTTGTTTGCTGTCCATTTTTCGAAGTTAGCGAATTTATTGGTTATCCTGCGGTCCTCCTGTGTCGGTGGAGGTACGCCTTCGACAATCCTAAACATAAACGATTTCTTTAAGTACATGTGCTCTCCTACATGTGCCGTCTAACGGTGCACTTGCGCATCGCCCATAAAGTATTTAGATAATTGTTGTGTACCGACATAAGTACATCCATTAAAACATTTATTTTCTTACACGAGTCACTTGTAGGTTGGTGACAACCCCGACACTACCACTGCGCGATTTCGGTGCCAACGTCAGGGCAATTTATCACTTTATTTTTGCATATTCTAGCCCCTCCCCCCCTCCAAAGAAAAGAAAAAAAATAATCGCCTACTCGTTTTTCTGTTCGCCTTCTCTCAGTGGCCATTCTTTCTAAGGCACTCCGTCTTGGTAATCGTCGCAAATGTCCACGTTGTGTGGTTCAACAAAATTTTCGTTCCATTCATTCCACAGAAGAGGCCGGCAGCAGCTCACTCACACCTGAAATAGGAGAGGCAGAAAGACGCAGGTTCGAGTTTAGTGCTGCTGGATGTCCGCGTACTGCAAGGCAGATTGAAGAGCCGGTTTAGTGATCACTGTAAGGCGTAACTTACAGTGACCGGGGACGCAGGGCTATCTGCTGTCCGTTTCGGCAGTCTCCTCCCGTACTTCAAGGCTTGCCGTGGCATGTGATAAATCTGTTGAGTGCAATGCGTGAACTTCATTAGCTTCGACTGCTTTTCAATTTGTGGGAACATCTTACTTTCCCCACAGGGAGTCGGAGTAATAAGTCACAGTATCACAGACAATTCAGAAGACTTGTCTCACTGCGCTCTCAAATAACGGCACTGAGTTACCTTGGAGTAACTTTCGAAAAGGTTAAAGCCATAACGTTTCACTTAGCAATGAAAACATAATTTTCCGTGACTCACTTTTACTGGTAACAATTATTGAGGAAAAAAGGGCCTTCCTTGGGTTGGAAATGTTCCACTCCTTGGGTCCCTTTCTATTCCTACATGAGCAGCACTTGATGCCTCCTGACCGCAAAGTATTGAAGGAGGAAGCAAGTTCGTTCTGAAAGCTCCCGTCACCCGTCCTCACGAAAGAAACGCGTTTGTTAAATAAGGAACAGATGTCGCCTTTCTGGTATTGAATCATAGGTCTCCTGCAAACGTCTTTATTCCGCAAATTAAAAGAAGTTCCTGAAATATTTCTTGGTCGTTGTATTGTTAGTGTTTTAAGATGCGTTCAGTTTTTCCGAATTTTGAGTTGAACGCTATCGCACGTAATGACACAACGACACCTTGCATAGTAGAATATCGCTGCGCCCGTCGATGGCGATGCCGCCCGCTTCCTATCTACGATTTCGTCGTACACAGCGCTGTTTGGCCCATCCTCTTCCAATCGATGGTTGCATTCGCTTTTTGTTACTGTCATGATGCTATGACAGCAAGCTATTGGTAAACGTTGGGCGCTGTCTCTGAGATGCGTTCCTAACGAGGAAGGATTTGCTAGGCATTCACGTTAAAAAATGGCTTGGGAAACTTGCCAGCGCATGCGGTAAGCCACGCACGTTGTCTCATCATAACCGAGGTCATACGAGGCCGAAGTTTGCTTGCAGTTTTTACTTCGTATGGAGATCATCACAAACTACGTTTCATGGTCTCCAGCATTACCAATCGAGGAATACCAAAGTTTGCTTGGTGCCACCGTGGGTGGTGCCTGCTGCTAATAGTGTCGATATGTAGCATTAAATTAGGTTGACATTTCGTGCGCATCCGTTTGACTTCTACCTCCTGAACGTCCACATCCCGATGACGTCGCTACCGCATGTGTCTTATGCATTTGCGATTGCGTTTTAAGAGACAAGTTCGCTTCGCTCTTTGTAGCGTAGAGTTATTGTTCCGTCTCACGATAACGCAAACATATTGTGATATACTAGCTAAGTCAGTAGCTACGTGATACTCCTTCCCGTCCTTAGAACCGGGCTCCCATGGTCACCTGCCAACAACAGGCGCTAGCGTGCACGAGTAGACGAGCATTACATGGGCAAGAAGTAAGGCGTATAGATCCTGCAATGGTCATCAGCGAGGTGAAGTGCTTGTTCAGCGAAAAAGTAATGGCTGCCTTACGACAATGGAGCATCAAGGAACCCCTCTAAAGTAAGGGCTCCTGTGTAAGTACGCTTCCAGTATTCAGGTATGGCGGCCTAACCGCAATAAAGGCTTCCTTAGTGAGCTAAGGAACGCTTCGGAATATATGAGCCTTAGTATAGTCTCAAAAATTATCTATGCATATCCTATGAACGTTTGGCACTATCCGATTCTTTACTTACCTTGCCTCGGCGACATGCAGCTTGCCAGCCTTTCAGCAGAGGCGAGAAGATCATCCCGCTCTTCTAGCTGAAAAACAAGAGAAAAAGTAACAAAACATTACGAATTGTATCAACATTATTTCAAAGACAACAAAATACATCAGAGTTATCAAAATTGCTTTAAGTTACTGTGGTTCCTAGAACATCAGCATTAGCCCAATTTAGCCTAACACCGGAAACAAAATTATGCAAAGCGTTTTGGCATTCAAGTTATTGCAACATCTTTTTTTTGGAAGACATGGAATACACCCATGTTCCTGTGTCGCCACAATCATTTTAGCTCCTATTATAAATGCCTGCAGTATTGAACATGGCGGAAGCGGAAGGATGATTATTAGAAATATAACGTAAAACCACGAAACATTTAGGCTTTGTTTGAAGATATTATGCCTAAGATTAAATCATTAAAGCAGCTTCTTTCTTTGTTACTTTCCTTTGATATTTTTTTTTTGCGTCAGCGATGGATATGGCCACAGCCATACTATGTGTAATTAAAGATATTGTCTAGCGTCCACCTGGTTCAAAGCTGTCTTGAATTAAGAAATGAAATGAGCTAAAGCGTACATTTTAGTCATTCCCAGCTCGTCGGCGGTGGCTTCCCGTTATCATTGAAAAGCTATGTGTATAATTAGTATATCCTGTCAGTATTTAATTATTGGGCCGATACTTGTTGACACAGCAACGAATGAAGGAACAAGAATTATGGCGACTGCCAGGGCCCTTCTACACTTTATTAAAGGACTCTGGCGTAACTTTCAGAGACAGGTAGTGGTTTTGTCGATTAGAGAGCATGTGGTTGCGGCTCATGTTCCATAGTCGAGAATAAAAGCAAGAAGTGAATTTGCGCAGCTCACGTGATGTGCGGAATGGATTAACGGTAGTCGATAATCTGTTCGATCGAGTCGTAACCGAGGGACTTCAGAGGGAGGGCAAGCGCCGTTAAGGGCAGCAGAACGTGGGAGTTGAAGCGCAAGCAGGGTAGTTAGTGGCAGTGACGGCGTTTGATGCTATACTTATAATTAACTCATTTTTACACACAAACATCGGCTCGCTCTCAAGAGCAAATGAGTTATTCTAACTCAAGATACTGCATACAGTACGCTCACTGGACGCCAGGAACACGCCCTCGCGGCTTTGCAGTTTCATTTTAGTAGCGTCTTAGTTGGTTAGTTAGCCTATTTTTCCACTTAAGCTTTCATATTTATTTTTATTCCGTCCCATACGCAATAATTTACATGCGTGCGTGCACTTTTTAAAGCGAATACCCTTGTTTGACTCTTTCGCCCATTTTCGGAGTCGGTGGTTGGTAGCCGGCGGCCGGGCTTTCAGCGTCGATATAAAACGCGTGCGCTCTCGCGCAACCGAGTAACCGAGCGCGTTAGTCGTCAAAAGTAAATACGAGTGTGCTAGATTAAAAAAGAAGGAAGAAAGAACCTTTGACGCGAACGTAGTTCTTGCACACTTATGAGTTCTAGATATAACATCTGTAATGGCAAAAGCAATAGCTCCTCCACCAATATTATTAAACGGCGATGTGCTATTCCAGAGGTTGTGAAGATAGAAAGTTGGTGACAATGCAAACTGAGACTTCGACTGGCTTCACTGCAATCAAGACATGCGTCCGTACCATCGTTCTGCTATAGAATAGCCGGGCGTCACGGCACGTTCTATGGCGCGTGAGATTTCAGGTGCCCGAAGATTTCGATGCTGTGGTAGAGAGCGCTCGATGCCCCGCACTTGTTCTGCCGCCTTCTGTGGCGACTGCAGAAGAGGGCGCCGGCACCACTCCATGTGTACTAGTTTACGACTCTGTTCTCTATGCAGTTACGCAACGAAGCAAGCAACACTACCTCAATCTCATCACTACAACAAATATAGTCGTCCAAGAGTATTGTTCCACGAATAACGCGAATAGCTTTCTAAGAGCTTTCGGCTAC
This sequence comes from Dermacentor variabilis, assembly GCF_050947875.1. Lineage (NCBI taxonomy): Eukaryota > Metazoa > Arthropoda > Arachnida > Ixodida > Ixodidae > Dermacentor > Dermacentor variabilis. Next base: position 64,483,221 of record NC_134571.1, on the reverse strand, counting down.
CCGCTTACATTGACACTCATCGCCGATGTTCTCTGCGCAATTTTTTCACGGGTTTGTATAAGCAATACCATCTGCCATATTGTGGCGTTATAGTAAATCGTTTCCACTTTGCCTGGAACTTACGTTTATACCGTTTCAGTCATTAAAGAAGTTGTAATAAATGAATGAATGAATGAATGAATGAATGAATGAATGAATGAATGAATGAATGAATGAATGAATGAATGAATGAATGAATGTTTTCGAACCCTTTTGACATTTACCGAGCGCTCACCTTCTGTAGTGTGTTGCTTGGCGCGAAAGGCACGGCGTACATGTGCTCCGGCTTCTTCCCGCCGCTGGCTTCCGCTTCCACTTTGTAGTCTTCGTGGATGGTGGCCAGACTGCGCGCCCACGTCTTGCAGCGCGCACCATCGCCATCCGCTGAGACGTTGCACGACATCGCTCGGGAACGCAGTGGTGACGGCCAGTAGAGCTTCTCTGTGCAAGGTCCCGAGGTCGGCTGTTCGAGTCCTGCCTTTTTCCACACCGTCATGGGCACGGTGTCAATACACTTCGTAGCCGTCCTGCAGGCGCCGTCAACTTCTCCTGGCCGCCACACTGAACAACAGCGAAAATGGAGCGTACAGATACGGAGTGGTATACATGCTCTACTGTGGTGCTAAGTGTATACTAGAGCAAGATAAAGGGTCATCGAAAATATGTAATTTGTAGCTAGTTCGCTGTAGGGTGCAGGTGCGCTAACGGTATGCGAAGAAGGTGCACGTCGGGTTCATATGGCATGCATGTGCGTTTTGTTACAGCCTAAGTACCTGTTACATGTTTTACTCTATAGTTAACATCCTTGTATTTGCTTTACGTTTACCGCATACCGCATTGATTCTAGCCACCTGCATTACGTAGGCTGTGGTGATTGTTCTATAGGCGGCGGTAACAATATTTTCTTATTACCTTATCTTCAGTAGTATCAAAGCCGAACCGGTCTCATAAATGTTACGCATTATTTTGAACACCCGTCGCTAAGGCCGAAAGCCCAATGTGCTTCATAATTTATGTGTGCATGGGAGCACTTGTGCCCGCGTATCGTGTATGCGTGATTATGTTTTTCTGCGTTTCTCAGCGCTCTGGAAGGCAAGAGGAGCAATGTTTCCGTATTACAACACGCCTCCACAGTAGTAATATAGCACCTTGTTGTTTTCCACTGCGCGTGAGGTGTGGTCAGATGCTATACATATGCTCAACTATGGTTTCCAAATGGCGAACTCTGCGGATAATAAACGGGTGAGCTGAGTCAAGCCGCAATCACTCTGGTAATTCACAACGAACGAACTTACGCAGGCGGCGGCGTTGAAGCGCTGCAAGTCTCCTTCTTGAGATGGTGCACCCTACGACCACGGCGACAAGTAGCGTAACGACGAGCAAACACACAACAGGCACGATAACGTGGATCCTGCGTCGCTGAGATTCGATCACTTGTATCCAGTGCGGTGGGGGGACGGTGCCTGGACGAAAGTACGCCACTGTTGAGTTAAGACACGTCTCAACCTGAGCCGATATTTACAAATTTTGTACACGAGAGTGATGCGTAAGACTATACTACAAGGATTCCCGTGCATAATAGAAGTTTGTGTGACCCGGAAACAGCAAATCCTGCTAAAGCAAATGTATTGTAAACAAAGGCGGATGGACAGTTATGAACAAAATGCTTGTTAATCGGACACTATATCGTCGTGGCGCATGACCGCATTCGAGGTAGGGGAAGTCCAATGAGAGTACGTTGTCAAGCTAGCCCATACTTCAGGTAAGGACAATTATTTATTAACTCTGTGTTCGCGTTAAGGCTTTTAAAATTGTGTGACCACGCACCAATGAAACAGAATAAGTGTTGAATATTTATATTACGCGTTCCAAACAGTTGTTAGTTTTTGTAACGCAAGTGTCAAGAGAGTACGGCAAATGCAAAACATGGTAGTTGAAGACCACTAAGTATGTGCACCCCGTATTCACAAAAAATTATAATACTAGGATAGTTCGTAAAAGCAATTGCCAACCAAATCCTTTTTACATATCATTATCGGCAAAGAGCACTTACGAATAAAAAGCATTGTGAATACTGGCCATGTTTCTTAGGATATAGTGGTCTTCAATAGTTTCTCATGCACACGAAAAGCCGATTTAAGAAAGTGCGCCCGTGTGCTTTGCTGGCAGGTTTCATAAATTATTCATTGCGAGAAAATTTTGCCGTACCTCCTGCTAGAGTGAGCGTTGCGAAGACATATTCGGCCTCCGTAGAGCCAGCTTCATTATGGGCTGTGACCAGTAACTGGTACCAAGTTGCCGGCTCCAGATCCTCAATAGTCACGTGGGGGTGGTGCGGCAACCCAAGCTCGGAAACCTGCCTCGTTGCCGCCGGCGTCCAGTCGCCAGGTGACGACTGCCTCTTGTAGAGAACAGTGAAGGACGAGATCGGACAGCCTCCGCTTCTCCACGTGCCCAGCCGAAGGGTCGCCCAGGACACGTTGGCGGCAACAAACTCCCGCATGTCCGGTGCCACGGGAACTGGGAGCGTCGCCAGCGTAAGTCACGGTGAGCACATATTTCGGGCTTATCAAGGTCTAATTAAACTGACACCAAGATCACTGTGGCGCCTTAACGACTGCAGACTGAAGGAAAACACAAAATTTAAGGAACAGTGACTGGCTTCCCAATAGTTCCAGATCTGCGTGCAAGTACATGCATGTATTCTATGTGTGCGAGCAAGTGATACTTGAATGTATGTAAAATACCGATATAAAGAACATCGCCAAAGGGCTTCCATCGAAAAAAAGGAACCATAATACTAAATTATGAAGTTATATAGAGTGCGCATTACATACTTTCGCATTATGATCGTGGCTTTCACAACTAAACACCACTATATCTCGGTTTCTTTATGGTAATACGTAGCTCTGAACGAAAAGTTGGTTTTGAGAAAGAACTGCGCTAGCAGTGTGCTGTCAGCGATAAGTTTGTCTTAGCTAAGAAAGTTCAGTCTACCAGCATGTAGCATGCTCGCAAATTGCCTAACACTTAAGTTCTATTTTTTATCAGATCTTTAATCTTTGTGTGCAGTCAGTGTTTCTTAGAACAAACTTTCCCAACGCCAGCGTTGCAGGTTACACCACTCACACCTACCTGACCCATCCGTCTTGGCTAATACTACGTTGCTTCGGGTTCCTCGGCCGGCGCCATTGAAGGCAACCACGTAGAACGCATAACTTCGGCCGCAGCCCAAGCCACGGAACGCGTACGTCGACCGCTCTGCGTCTGTCTGTACGGAGGACCACTCTGAAGACGGCGCTCCCTCAGTAGAGGATGATCGTCGTTCTTGGCCCGGTTCGGCTTTGTTGAAAAGGAGGTAGCCTGCAGAAACAGCATTCAACGCTTCAGATTTTCTTGTGTAATGAATCAATGGTCATGTGTAATCACGCAACGATAGTTTACAAAAGACACGACTGAAATCTTAGCCGTACAACGCGCTTCAAGGCACCCTGCAATCGCTATTGCTGGTACTATAGTATTGTTCCTCTCCAGGCCACTGGGCCGCGATGGACAACGAACATGCCACAAAAGCTGCTAGGAGGGTTCATGAAGGCCGCATGCAGGAACAGATCTCACCAAAATCAAATATATCAACAAAGCTACGCATGCTCGAGCGTGATACCATCTTGTTTATTTGGAACACTCAGCGTGCGACTTATCTCCGAGGAGTGACTTACAGCAGCTACTCGAAGTTCAAATTAGCGTCGCCTAGTTTAAGTTCGAAAGTTCAATGGTTCACAGACATTGAAACTCATAACAGAGACCATATTCTTACGTACATGAACGTCAGAGTTCTTGACAGTTCTCTTTACCTTGTGCTCTCAAAACAGATAGAGCGGCAAGCGTACGAAATTTCGATCGAGAAAAAGGACAGACATGATAATCCCGAGCCTCCCGAATACATCGTGATACAAGATCTGCAGGCTTTTACGCGGATGTTTACAACATCTACAAGACGCACAGATTTCGACCAAGAATTGGAGAGGCTTCAAGTGATCCGCTGGCGGGCTGAGAGACGATATAGGCGTACTAAGTTCGTTTATGACCTGAGGGAAGCCCTACGCATTCAGAGGAAAATTCAGCGTCAGATGAAAAAACTTCAGGACCAACGATGGATGAGCTTCTGCGAATCGTTGGACCCTCGCAAACCGTAATCACCCACATAGAGAACTCTTCAGGGTGTTCGCTCACCTCCACAACAATGTCGTCCCTTCACAGCATTGGCTCTACGTGAAGGTCGTCCACAGCTTGATGTCGCGGGAGAATTTTTTGCGAAGGTTACTGCTGACTTCGTTCTGCTGGCTGACTTCTCGCTACATGACGTTCCCATCGCGAGAGATCAAAGCATGGAAGTTCCTTTGTCTATAGAAGAACTGCAAGCGTCCTTCGCAGCGTTTACGCGATTGTCATCACCCGGCCCCGATGGGGTGACCTACGCTGCCTTAAGGCACCTAGATTCAACAGCACAATGCTGTCTTCTGGATATATTCAATCAATCTTGGCGTGACGGCATAGTCCGTGACGGTTGAAGGTGTAGCCGACTGGTGCCTCTACTGAAGCCTGGGAAGTCTCTTCTTGTCGTTACATAGTACCGGCCGATTGCACTGGCGAGTTGTATCGGTAAGATCGTGGAGAGGATACTACTGACACGTGTGGATTGGTACCTCGATACCTATAACATTTACCCTGAGGCTATGGCTGGTTTTCGACGGGGATGGTCTTCAATTGACAGCGTCATTGATCTCGTTACCTCTGAACAGCAACAAAATCTATGAACCGCCTCGCTGTGGCACTATTTTTAGATGTAGAGTGTGCTTACAACAACGTAACCCATGAAGCCATTCTCCAAGCTCTTGAGGCTGCATAACTTGGAGGTCACGCCTTTAGGTGCATTAGGAACTATCTCTCACGGAGATCTGTGTATGTCCTTACAAAGGATGGCGCGACAAGTAGATATGCCTTCAGTCGTGGTGTCCAACAAGGCGGAGTGTTGAACCGCATTCTTGTCAATCTGGTTCTAGTGGGGCTTGCCGAAACGCTACCACAGACTGCTAATGTCTCGCTCTACGCTGATGATCTTTGCGTCCGGGCGTTCGGCGTGACAAGGCCACAATGGCGCGCCCGAATACAGAAGGCGGCAACTTTGGCAGCGGATTTCTACAGAGAAATGTGCACAAGTGGCACATTTCAACGAGTTCCTCCTCGTTTATCTTTTATTTCATTTCTTCACTAGTAGGATAAGGCAGCAAATATGGTGGCCCGTGTTACCCCGGGTGTGTGTGAGGCTCGACTTTTGGAGAGAACTATTCTAGGCAGGAGTGGTACTGCTTTTTCTAGACTTGTTCTTTATCAAGAAGAACAATGATCGGTGCATAAGTAAGCCGTCTATCGCATTACCTGATTCTGAGTTCGACTTCTTGCGCAACCGCCTTTGATGTACACGTTCCCGTTCAAATTATTCTGTATGCTCATTCGTGACAAGAGGATACATCTGTAGAATCCTTCCCTGCTATTTGACAGTTCTGTGTAGCGCTTGTCTTTGTCTCCTTTCTTTTTTTTATCGCGATAAGTTGCCTGTTCAGCTATGCAAACCCAATTAGCCCAACAATTAATCCTAGAATTATGGGGAGATATGAAAATTACTTTCTTCTAAAACAATTGTGAACGAGAAGTGAAGCAGACCGCCTGTTTTGTTAACACTCCATTGCATTTCCTGGTCTTCTTATCACGCGTCAAGCCTAGTTACTATATTAAACGATAAGAGCGCTGCGGTGACGCTTGATGCACTTCGCAGCGAATGATGAAGGCACATACACAAAATAGTAAAATAGATGGTCAGAAAACTGGGCTTGAATTCAAAGAGGGTGCTGCATAAGATTGAGAATGACACAGGGGCAAAGAAAACACTCAAGCGCCCATTCACAAGTATTATATATATATATATATATATATATATATATATATATATATATATATATATATATATATATATATATATATATATATATATATATATATATATATATATATATATATATATATATATATATATATATATATATATATATATATATAATAAACGAGCAGAAAGGGGGTTAACCGAGGGGCCCGATTTTTATTAGTCATATCATAAGAAGCCAACAAACACTGACACCAAGGACAACATAGGGGAAATTACTTGTGCTTAATAAATGAAATAAAGAAACGATAAATTACCGGAAGTTAAAGTGGATGAAAAAACAACCTTCGCATTTCGCGAAGGTTGTGGGTTCGGTTGTGCGTGTTGGCTTCTTACGATATATATATATATATATATATATATATATATATATATATATATATATATACAGTAGGTAAAGAGGTTTGCTTCAGGCTACCTTTCAAACGTAAAGAACTTGAGCGGTGCTACAAGGTAAACAGAACAAGTATATTATTTCAACAGTTTCGATCGGTGGACCGATCTTCATCAGGGTTTAGAAAAAAAAAATCCTGATGAAGATCGGTCCACTGATCGAAACAGTTGAAATTGAATACTTGTTCTGTTTACGTTTTAGCACCGCTCATGTTCTATATATATAAATGTGTGTGTGTGTGTTTGTGTGTGTGTGTGTGTGTGTGTGTGTGTGTGTGTGTGTGTGTGTGTGTGTGTGTGTGTGTGTGTGTGTGTGTGTGTGTGTGTGTGTGTGTGTGTGTGTGTGTGTGTGTGTGTGTGTGTGTGTGTGTGTGCGTGCGCGAGCGTGCGCACGCGCGCGTGTGGCGTGTGTGTGTGTGCGTGTGTGTGTGTGTGTGTGTGTGTGTGTGTGTGTGTGTGTGTGTGTGTGTGTGTGTGTGTGTGTGTGTGTGTGTGTGTGTGTGTGTGTGTGTGTGTGTGTGTGTGTGTTTGTGTGTGTGTGAGTGTGAGTGAGAGAGAGAGAGCTGTCCATCAGTGGCCATTCTTTAGAGGTTTCCTGAACCTGTCCATCATTTTACAAATAAGAAAATGAAACAAGTATTCTTGTAGTCCTTTTAGTACACATTTGGCGTATATCAAAACACATGTTTTCAATTTCCGGGTGTATGTACACCGCACATTGGTGAGCGATATTACATAGCCCTCAATTGATAATTATTCAGGCATCAGCAATTAATACTGCAAGTGCAACTCCTTCCATAGGTAATGCTTGAGAAAGCAAGATCCGTACTAAGGGAGAGAAACTCGACGAACCAAATAAACAAAAGTGTAAACGAACACAATGATCCTTCCAGTGGTCTCACCGTCGACGGGCTGGTCGTTCGCCACATCCCAGCTCAGGTTTATGGAGGACGAAGTCGACGACACCAGCTTTAGCCGAGGAGAGGCTGGCCGGTCTGTGAAAGAATTTGGCAGGAAACCCAAAGATGTATCAGTTGTTAGATTACATCTATCTGTTCAACATTACGCGTTAGAAAAGGCGCCAACGGACCACGTACGTAGAAAAGGCAGGATACATACAACTAACAGGCTTTCAAATTCGACTTCTGTGTTCAGGGTTTGGCGTGAAGAGCTTTAATGCCATTATTAAAGCTAAAATAGGGTTATATAAGCTCTTTCTTGCCTTCCCTGAAGGCTTAGCGGACATTTTCCTATGCTTCTGAGTCCGACATCGCAGTTCAATTCGCTGCTGTGAATGGCCGCTTTTCAATGGTACGCAGGGTGTGAGACAGGGCTAGTTTATTACATGCTGAAGTCACTAGCGCAACAGTGGACGCGAGACACTAAAAAGGCGACAAGGACGAGCGCTATTCAATGGTATATCAGGCACTGTGTTCATACTAAAGAACGCCAGGCGGTCAAAATGAGGCCGGTGACCTCCTGTATGGTGGGTGTCATACTTCTCACTTTGGGACGGTAAACGCAATCAATCAATCAATCAATCAATCAATCAATCAATCAATCAATCAATCAATCAATCAATCTTTTATACTTCGGTGCAACCAACTGAAAGAGCGGAGTAAAGGGAAAGGTACAACACAAACTTAAGCGACCTATACAGAGAGATAGAGAAAGACAAAAGGGGAGGAAAGACAGGGAGGTTAGCCAGAGTAAGTACCGGCTGGCTACTCTGCTCTGGGGAAAGAGATACAATAAAAGGAGAAAGAAAAAAAAAGAAACCATTACTGGGTGTTCCACGTAATTTGAACCAATAATATAAATATGAAAAGTGCGTCGGAAGGGAATTTAACCGAAAGCATACTATTTCCACTGACCTATGGTACCTCAGGATTCGCCGCCCCGCATTACTCACTAATTAATTAAGCTTAATTGCCTACGTTTTTAAATGATGAACAGATTTGTAGAGCGCCTTTAGAAACCACCGATCTAGCTGTTTCCTGTACAATACGTCTCATGTAGCCCTTTATTTGGGTTGCAAAGAAAGCCCGCGAAATATGAAAAGAAAAGAGCCACGTGAGGGAATGAGTGAGTGAGTGAGTGAATAAACTTTATTGTAGGTCCGGCGAGGACGCGAACTCGTCGCGCACCCGGCTAGTCCCACGTCGGGACCGGCAGGTCTAGCCCACCGGCCCGGTCGCGGGCACGCTGGACGGCCAGGATTTGCTTTTCTAGAGCGGGGCTACGCAAAAGCGAGTCCCACTCCTCCTTGATGAACTTGGGGTATGTCGACCCACACTCCCACAGCATGTGCGCTAGAGTGGAGGTCTGGCCGCAGGAGGGGCAGGCGTCGTCGCGATACACGTCCGGGTAAGCCTCGTGGAGAACGGACAGACACGGATACGTACTGGTCTGCAGAAGCCTAAGCGAAACGGCTTGCGCCCTATTCAACTTGGGGTGAGGGGGTGGAAAGACCCTTCTAGACATGTAGAAGAATTTAATAAGCTCGTTGTGAGTAGCGGGAGCGTCCCTGTGGCCGTAGGGAGGAGGGGAGTCGGTGCTTCTTGTAGAGGAAGCGCGGTCGGTGAGGTCACGCGCAGCCTCGTGAGCAGACTCATTGAGGTTCGGGGGAGCACCCTCGACCGATCCTACGTGAGCTGGAAACCAGTGGATTGAATGATGCGTGAGAGCATCTCGACTCGAGCTGCTAAGAAGACGAGCAGCTTGCTTGGCGATGCAACCCTTCTGAAAAGCCCTAACTGCTGTTTTGGAATCGCTATATATCTCGGATCCACGACCGTCTAGCAGGGCGAGGGCGATGGCGGCTGCGCGATGGTATGATGCTGCTTGTATCGTAGGTTCGGTGAACAAAGTCAGCAGCATCGTGACTGGCGACGGGAAAGCGGCAGGGCGTTCTTCTCGGCAGCGCTCGGCGAGCGGTATGCATTTGCGCCGTCGTGCGACGAGAGCCGACTTTGTTAACCGAACGCACGCTTCAGGGCAGCACGATAACATTGCGCAAGCGATCCATCCCGTGGCTCTTATTTATATTTCGCGGGCTTTGTTTGAAATCCGGAAAAGGGACTACGTGAGACGTATCGTACAGGAAACAACTCGATCGGCGTTTCTGAAGGTCCTCTACAAATCTCCGTATCATACTTCGGGTCATCAGCCAATAATTAAAACGTTGGGTAACAATAAGTAAAACGTTGGGTAAGTTACGGGGAAAAAAATGCCTCAGTTACTATAGGCCCGTGCCAATAGTATGCGTTTGGTTCAATTCGCTTCCGCCCCGCCTTTCATTTTTAAGATCTGGGCTCAAGTTACGTGGGACACCCCGTATATTAGACAACGTATTCCGTTCGGTGGACAAGAGCAGACTCTCCATGTGTACGGAATTATATCGCTCCCGATATGCCGTGCGATATTTTAGTTATGTGTCCTATTTATATTATCGATAGATTAGGTGCACAGTACTTCATAATCACACGCAGAACTTCGGATTTACTTAATAAATATTTCCACCAAGGCTACCCGGGCCGAATTCACAAAGCTTATTGCTGGCAAGTGCTCTTTTCCGTTGGCCGGATGCCTTCTGTAATATGTCCGGCATTATCAATGGTCGACATGAGCTCTTACGAGCACTTCTAGCGTAAGAAATTTTTTTTGTGAACGCGGGCCCTCGTTTTCAATGAATGAAGATTTTTAGTGTTTGTAAGATGCACGCTATCGCGGTTTTCTTTTGTACGCTGTCTGCTACGTTGCAAACAATAATGTCGGATGATTTCCGCCATGTGAACATCTTTGCACAACTTCACTCCAGATAACATTTAATTATTATCATTTCTAGTTAATCTTGACTTGGGCGGACAGGGTGCTCTAGAAGGTTGTACAATCCCTACTCACACGATAGTTCCAGGAATGTCAAGTTAAAATCGCAATTGACGTATAAATTTGAAGCAGCTCGTTAAGAGCCCGGAAAGTGCACCCCATTGAATTGAACCTGCTCTTCAGCCACTTCTCAAACTTGCAATGATATACAATTTGCTACAGCTGAACAAAAGCGTCTCGGAAGTATTTTCATAGTTATTAATGCTTAAGTTCATTTCGTTCCAAAGCTTGTCAATTTCGTATTCCTTCCGTATACATAGCCTGTGAAGAATGAGCAAAAACAATAATAAAAAATATGTAATTGCGAAAATACATGCAGAGGTCTTGCGTAGGCATAACAAAATATGTTGGGAGTGGTAGTTCACTCTACATTTTCCGGTTATAGCGGGTTAGGCTGTACGAGTGTCACAATTATGCTCAAATTGTTAGACTCAAAAATTATTTTAGTACAACAACGTAATGCATTTGCATATCGCGGGAAATATTTTGATCCCAATAGCGGTGTGATGCCACTATACTTATCATTATTGTCACCATACTTATCACACACTTGCGCACCGGATCTTAGAATCTCACCAAAGTCCAGCGTCTGCGCAGCCACCTCTTCCGATGCCGGTCCTGCACCTTTGGCGTTGAAGGCCTGAACGACGATGCCGTAGCGGGTACGGGGCCGTAATTCGCGCAGCTCGCACTCTTGATACTGCGACTGGGCAGGCGACGATGGAGCACCGCTTTGCAGAGTCTTGTACGAATACGGTAGGCCGCTACCACGAACACGATAGCCCACGTAGTAACCTTGCACGGGACCATTCGTCTCCTCCTCCGGTGGTTCCTGGGTGTGGTGATGAAAGCATAAAGAATGATGGATCACATGCTTATTATGTTCTCCTGAGACTACTTGTACACATTGAATGTTGCTTTTAATCCTTTCTCTGCTTTGTTTTTATTACAGCACAACTCGGAAGTGATTAGGTAAAATATTCATTGCGTGTGCATGACGTGAGACACAGTGCAGCTTAGTCAACTTAGTGAGTTAGTCAAGTTCCTGCCGTTAGGTTTCGAAAAAATTTGCACTAATTTGGTTTAAACCGCTGTGGCGCCACAGACGACCACAAGCGACCATTAGCTGCGGTTTTAATAATGCGACATGACACGAAAACTCGGTATATGTAGATTCAACTTGTCAACCAACCAAACGATGCATCTTATGCTTTCATCACTGTGTTTAAGCATGGGAGTTTTAATGCGAATAGCCTATTTGGTACTGTCAGGCAAGTTTTCTTTGCGGCTATCTATCTAACCGTTTTGATGAGCCGATCCCAAAGATAGTGCGACATGTTTACATGTGGGCCGATTCCGGAGGTAGTGCAGATTAAAATATGGGCTAACCTGATTCGCGGCGTTCCTAATTGAAAAAGATTGCTTTAAAATTTCTCCGAGCTTGTTTTCGTCTCAAAATAATGCTTTCAGCATACTTGGATAGTGGTCTTGGTTGAGTCCTGCTCGCAAATTTTTACCATAACAAATATGAGGGAATGGTCACTTTTCTCACGTACACGAAGAAACGTTTCTCGTGTACATGGAGACATGGGCAATAGTCCAATGCATTATACTTCACTACACTAGGAACGACTAGAAAAGCGGGGTGTGTATAAGCACCAACAGCCAAAATTGCTCACGCACACAAAAAGAAAGGTCCTATTGTTAAAAAGATAGTTTTAACGGTCGCATTTGGAGGTAGTATCCCAATTATAAAATGTTTTCCTTCGGTTATGTATGTCAGACCTCCCACATAACATATAATGTCTGCCACAATAAATGTGTACAATATTATTAATCGTGTCTTAACGCACCGTAGCGCATAACTGCCATTGCATTCGCGTACACAATGTAGTCACCATGCATGGCTTGTGCAGCTTTTTTTTTTAATGCAAGCTGTTGAACGTTGCATCACTTCGCAACATGGCGCGAATTTATGGCGCGAATGTCACAAACTGGCCATCGCCGCGGCTGTTGACCCATTATCACATCAGTCGCGGTTATGTAGGTTGGATGCTCGAATGCCAGAGAATGAGAAATCATATTGTAATAACCTGACTCCGATTGCTATCCAAGAATGGTTTTAGCATGTTTTTTTAGGTGCTTATAGTCGCGGACAACTTTCTATGCAATGAAGGGAAAGCTAGGGCACGTGGATGCTGCACATGTGTTACGGCGCCAAGTAGTCCGCCAGGATTTGACAGTGCTTTTGGTTGCTCGGAAAAGACGCTGAATCGACGCAGCCTCACGTGTACGGTTTTGTGTTTCTCCAGCTAGACGCGGAAGAGAAACGCGACAAAATAAGTAAACTTTTACATTCAGTGTGTGTTTTAGTGTTATTTAACTCTTTCTAATTAGGTGTTTATGTTTTCTGTTCCCCAGCTTAAACTAACGTAGATGAAAACGCAGGCCTCTTCTTCAGAAGGGCTCTGAGTTGTTCGAGCTTTGCCTCCGTAGCTTTACCTTTATTGCCCCAGGAAGTTGTCCGCGAGTATAGTATTTGTGGCACTACGTTGTACTGTCTGTCGTGGGTGGAGTCCCTTTATCACCGTGTTTCCCCCGTGCGCTAGGGCCGACCCGTACTTTGAGTGCCACCTCCTGAAGGACTAGTTTGGAGCCCCATGTAGCGTCTTCGGTTAGAGGCGCAGAGCCTCAATGACAGTGTTTCGACGACAGCTGTCACGAGGATAGAATCCGAGTGCGCTCTCCTGATCACCGTACCACCGCATGACACCACTATGATACTACCGGCACCAACGCAAGGTGATACAGTACTGCGGTTTTTATCACGGTGTCAGGCTGCACTATCTTGCAGATCAGCCCTCAAAAGTGGTTAGACGCGAAAAGTCGCGGTCAGTTCTCACACGGCCGCTCTCGAAGTGTTCGATCGCGGCCGTAGTTTTTAATGAAAGCTGAATGAATGACTATTTAAAAACGCTCTTGGTTAAGATAAGTTACGTGCATACGGGCCTAATTTATTCGTAATTGGATGTTGAGGAAGCGACTGCGAAATGTCGGGCAAATGTATAGCACAGGCCGGGTTGCACTACATAGGTTAATTTAAGTGTGCTCGCTTCGATTTCACTGCAAGAGCAATAACATGGATGTTCAAGGTGCAAGACCAACGGTGGCCATCGCGACCGCAGTTGTCTTGCTGTCCCGCCCGACGGTGCATGAGGGGATCACGAGCAAATGGTTAGAGGGCTCCTAGAGCCATGACTAGCGAGTTTGTGAGTAAGAACAATAAAGTGAAGTAGACGTATATATCGTTAGTATCGTCAGTTGTATCGTCAAAGTTAACGCTCAATCACTTCCATGGTGGAGCCGGAGCAGCCTTCTGCCTTCTACTGCTTGTCATGGGAAAGCACCATAGCCATCAGCTGGAGGAGTGAAATCCTTTGTTCTTTTAACGCGATACCGTTAAGGGCCCTGTGCCGCAGGAAATCCGATCCTGGTATCGTCGGCGGCGGAGTCGTCCGTGAGCGAAAACTGCCGTATACGTTTCGGTATATGTTTATACCACGCCTTGTCATATGACATGAGGTATATGCGGGCTATATTGCCGCACCATTCTATCACTAAAGCTGCTCATGTCTCGTCTTAAATCCTTGACAAAGTTATTCCTCGGAATTTTGAGAATGACAGCCCACAAACAAACGTTATGAGACAAAACACTGACATCGCATGCATGACTTTTATGTTAAATCCGCTCACACTTAAATATTAAAAGTGCGAAACAATAACAGAAACCTGAAAATTATGTTGTTGTTGTTTATTTTTTTTTTTGGGGGGGGGGGGGGGGGGATGGCTGTCCGCTATCTCCGGGAACGACACGAAAGACGCCACCTTTCTACAAGAAAGCTCGCCTTCATGCGTAGCGTTCGCCGCCAGCTATTTCCGGTAAGCATTACGGTTAGATAAGCTGCAATAGCCGGGAAGCGTGAGAAGCACGCAGGAACCTTTGAAGGCTATCGCGTGCCACTCTTAAAACGAAGATTCAGCGTCCTCCAAATTGTTTGTTTGTTTGTTTGCTTGCTTGCTTGTTTGTTTGTTTGTTTGTTTGTTTGTTTGTTTGTTTGTTTGTTTGTTTGTTTGTTTGTTTGTTTGTTTGTTTGGTGATATTGCCGGACCTGGTCGGGCCCAAGCAGGAGTGAAGAAGGGGCGCGCTAAGCGATGTAATTCGAGCCCATGAACAAGGCTGCACAAGATACAAAAAGAGACTTAAAGAAGGCCACATTAGGACACTTCCGCTCGTTGTGTTCTCTGCCTCATCAACCTTGTATAATTAAAGGACTAAATAGAACTGATACCGCTTTCCTTTATCGCATAAGCACACGGTCAGAGCAAACTCCAGCTTGCCGTTGCAAGACGGGACTTGACCCATCCTCCTCGTGTGTGCAGTGTCAAGCTTTTGGTGGCTTCGAACATTATATATTAAAGTGACCTGAATTTGAAGCAGAAAGTAAGAAATGAATAGGGGGACTCATGCGCAAGACGGCACCAAACACAAATGCAAGTGACATTTTGTTCCCGCGATGACATTGGATATTCAGGAGGGATATTCAGCTTCAGCTGCTCCTAAAGTTCATCCGCGATACAAGTTTGGAAAGTGAATGATGAGCCTATGCAAGGCTGGGACGCCGTTCCAATTATTTGCATTTACTATACAAAGTTTGCGTATGTCCGCACCGCCGGTCGATGGCGGTGCCTTTGGGCAATGGGCTCTCGTGTTGCTGCCCATAATGAGCGTGATATTAAGTGAACTAAGGAGGTAGACCCTTGTTAAATGTCTGGGTAGGGGTCCATCGCGGCGCACTATTTGAACTAGGGAACAGGGCACAAATGACGGGGACACCGCTGTGATTTCAAAACGCCGCAGTATGAATGTTCGTAAAGCTGGTAAAAGCGTTCCCATTCCTGAGTGATCGGATGCCGCAGCGTCAACGTTCTTGGCACATTCGCCATGTCACTGGCTGGAATCTTCGCTCGAAACAGTGTTGAAACGAACATGGAAGCAGGCATGCTCTTCAGATTTACTACCTTCCACGAGACTCATTGGCGAGCCGTGTGGGAAGGTACTGCATTCTACGGAGAGGGACCAAGAATGGCGCGTATCACTTACAGTAACTGTGCTGGTTGCGGTGAACATGCCGTGAATGAGTATGTTGTAGCACTGACTGCCCAGAAGCTGGTCACAAGCTGACTTACTGCCCGTGGCTTGTGTTGCGCATATGTACGCTGCTTTCTTTGTAACTTTGTGGAATAAAGTATTATTATTATTATTATTATTATTATTATTATTATTATTATTATTATTATTATTATTATTATTATTATTATTATTATTATTATTATTATTATTATTATTATTATTATTATTATTATTATTATCCAAGAAGGGCGCATGCAAATTACCGGACGTTACGTTTAGTGCGTTGGTATTATCGGGAGCCGTAACGCAGCCGCGAAATCTCCCCCCTCCCCCGCAGTGTTCACGCAAAAAACAAACAAATATAAAAGCTTGCTAGACATGTTCGCATTCATGTGGAAAGCCTTATGTGCTCGTACACAGTTTCTTTTTATTGACTGACCATTCTTCCTATATACCACAGGATGCCTTCTTGAGCAGACGGTTGATGCGCACAGACCAATGTGCAAGGCAGGGTTGACAATCGCTACAGGGCACTAAAGAAAGCACTAGGCGCTAACATTCTCACCACATGTGACTGGCGACACCGCTGTTATTTTTAAACTTATTTTATTCCTCTCCTTGGAACAGTTTACATGTACAGCAGATATTTAAAGTATTTCCTCTCGTTCTGCGATATGCAAGGCATGTTATGCAAGGTCATAATATCTATTGTCACGTTAGGAATTAAAACGATGCTCGTGCGCTTATCCCGACAAGCTTTATTCCCACAATGTGCACTGATAAATCTGCATGCATCAGTACCTGAGACGAGTGTGCCCCTAACTATGCTTTATATGGTTTTTCTAAGCACCGCCCTGATGTCGGAAAGAGCTCCACTTATACATACGAGATCGACATACGAAAGTTAAACATTATTTCTATCCAGGAGTTCGTCGAAACTGTAGTCCGCAAGTTCTGCCAGCGCAAATACACTAAACTGAAAGCAGCGGCACAAAATGAATGTGCAAAAAGTGAAATTGTCCGTACGTCCGAAATGTACAGAATGAACATCAGGTAAATATTAGCCGTGTTTCTCTAGAGTTCGTCATACATTATTAACGAGCGGAGCTTTTATTTCGAGCACCGTTATATTTAATTGCCAGGTTCGCCCGTAAGAGGTACGTCGTCTTTGTTTTTTAGCGGAGTTATACGCTTAGCTCCGGTGGTTTGTGAGCGGAGGCAAAAATGATGGTGGCCACCCCAGAGCTAAAAGAACTAAAGCATAAAGCAAAAGCACATCGCCGGGTATTCCCCAGCTGCATTTAATTGCGAGAAATGTCAAAACGGATTGTGATAAAAAAATATCCTAATAAAAAAGTAATACTGGAATCCACACTGTTTTCTATGAATTGTGGTTTAGCGTCACGGGCTCTATAGCCAAACCACGTTACCTTATCTCAGTCCCCTCCATCCGTGCAATGGGTGGGTCGCATGCGGTGAGGACTGTGGCAGAACAGCGTGCCTACGAAGAACGTCGTCGGGAATAGAATCGGGGATGTTTGCGGTGACAGCGGGGGGAACGTACTACGGACGAAGATCGTGCCACATGCACCTTTGGCTGGATCACCCCTACCACCTCCACTAGCATCGTAATTGGGGGTGATTTCTAAATAGACATGGCTCAGCCAGACGGAAAGTGATTCGTGGCGTTTCTCTTGAAAAAGTTTGGCATACAGTATTACACAAAGATCAGTGTGCCCACGACGCGTCATTGGTCGTGTATTGACCTCACATTGGCCAAGAACCTTTCTAGTGTCGCCACAGAGCCACTGGCCGTATATCGTAGCTATCATAAAGCTGTAGTTACCTCGTGGACCAAATAATAAACCCAAAAAGCACACAAAAGAAGGTTAAAAAGCACCGAGTGTGCAATTTAATAATACAAAAAAGCCATAAAAACGAAATTCATTGCGGGGTATATGTCTCATTTCCAATCAACAGATTTATTATCAACATCTTTATCACCATATATACAGCTCCGCTGGTCATCCTCCTTCACAGAGTGGAATGGCTTTTGAAATTTTTATCTAATACTATTTAATTTTGGTGGTTCCTTAAGCAGCGGGGTACAAGAACAAAACTTCTTTAGGTGTGCCATTTCCATGCAGTCCGCCGTGCCTTTGTACAAGTTTAATCTCGACACGTCCCCAAGTACCTCAGAAGGATTCCCGTTGTTATACGTTCGCACGGTGCCCTCAAATATCGCGCCCCCTGGCGCCGTCTCCACGTGTAACACATAGTCGAGCGAGGCGGCAGCCGAGTCTCGGAGGTATACACGAGCGCTTTTCACAGCCGCGAGCTTGAGGTGCGCGCACCGGTTCCTGTGAGGTGCAGTTAACAGGTTAATGCCGTCAATCAATACCGACGCGACTCGGGCCACTGCTTCGCTTTTAGGATCTTCGGCTGCACTCTCTCGGCACCCGCACCACTGCCCATCGATGCCGGCCTCATCGCAAGTCCTGTTGCTCGGAACTTCGCTGAAGAGGTTGACTGCCCTTTCCAGCACGGCTGAGTGAAGATGGTCTGGGTAGTCGTCCAGGTCCAGGGGCCTCGGCTTGCCGTCGAAGTTTCCCAGACTCGCTAGCGTGGTGTGCAGGTCGAACGGTGTCGTTAGCCGCCTGGCGTTGACGTGAACGTTCCTCATTATGTCCGGGTGATGGCGTCTGAACGTCGGGGGAAAGCTAATGAACAGAGAGGGAAGTCTGTCCTCGAGCATCCCGGCGTGAGTCGCTCTTATAGGACTCCAGCGAAACCCATGGTCGCTCATGAAGAGCACGATTGTGTTGTGCAGGTAGGCACCCCGGTGAAGAGTTTCGAAGAAAGACCTGAAACAGTTGGGAGATATCGACGTTTAAACACGATGATAGTTACGCAGCACTTACGACGCCTATTTAGGTTAGAAAACTTCCTGCGATAAAAGTTTTCCCTGCTATTCGTGGCAGCCGTTTGGTTACTTCCATGATAGATCGTGCAGTGGTCGTAGCTGTCGCTACTTGTTACTACCTCTCTACAAAGCACACTTTCTACTGGCATAACCGAATTTTTCGAGAAAAATACGTAAAAGCATATCCACCGTGACCATATTGAAAAAGCTTATCGTTAGTATTTTTTCTTCGCTATTTGTTAGCCAAATTCGTTAGCAGAGAGGTTTAGCGTGTCCGGTATTCTCGTAAACGCAAGCGGACTGTACGTTTTACTGGATAAACGGAGGCGCAAGCGTCCTGCATGGTGCCAGCCACCGCATAGCTGAGAGGTCAACCATACAAACACAGCTAATAATGCAGTAACTGAGCGTATTCTACTTCACTGCTGGTGTAGACTTCCGGCAGCGGCGCAATCACGTTGCTGCCAAAAAATGTACACCATCAGCAAAGTAAAATAAATTTGCTTACAGCAATATCAGATGCATTTATCTGGTTGACGTCTGCGTCACTACACCCGCCGCAGTAGTTCAGCGGATATGGTGTTGCGCTGATAAGCACGAGGTCGCGGAATCAGATACCTGCCACCGCGACCGCATTTCGATGGGGGGCGAAATGCAAAAACGCCCATGTCCTGTGCATTGGGGGCACGTTAAATATTCCCTGGTGGTCAAAATTAAACAGGAGTCCCCCACTACGCGTGCTTCATTATCACACCGTGATTTTGGCACGTCGAACCCCAGAATCCTCTGGGGTTTGGCATGTCAAACACCAGAATCATCTGGCTGCACCGCGCAGGCCTTTCACGTTTGCGACTCCGCTCATCCGGTACAACGCCCAATCCACTAGCGTTCACCAGAATACTAGACGCGCTATACCTCTCCAATATTTCCAACATTAAGATGCAGTGGCACCTGCTCTAACGAGTTATAGGATAAAGACATCTTCCGTTTAGAGGACCCAATTACAAAGTTCAATAAGAGAAGGCAGGGAAGCGGCTTATCATTGAAATGGTTAATTTGTTTCCCTGGCAAGGTTTTTAGCAAAATGATAATACGCTTACAAACTGTCCAGTCGGGGACTTCTGCTTTGTGCGCTCGTAATCCGGCAATGGTTACGTTAATTATTTCTTTTATTTTAATATTATTTGAAACTATCCAGGAAGTGCGAATTAAGTAACTCTGGCTACACGCCGTGGTTGCTTAGTGGCTATGGTGTTGGGCTGCTAAGCACGAGGTCGCGGGATCGAATCCCGGCCACGGCGGCCGCATTTCGGTGGGGGCGAAATGCGAAAACATCCGTGTACTTAGATTTAGGTGCACGTTAAAGAACTCCAGGTGGTGGAAATTTCCGGAGTCCGCCACTAAGGCGTGCCTCTTAATCAGAAAGTGGTTTTGGCTCGTAAAACCCCATAATTTAAGTAACTCTGGCTGAGAGCGAAGTTATGATCACAAGTGATATTTGACCATAATTTATTGAGCTCGGCAAATTCATTGCTGGCTGTAGTAAGGTTTTTAAAAGCATTATGTCCAAGGACGCCTACAGTTTTACTGCCTTCGCTGCCTAGTGTGCACCTTTTATAGCAGATCACAAAATACACAGACTAAAAGAATAGAAGAACCCAGTGCTGTCTATAAACATAAATATTAGTTGAAAAATATTTAGAATAAATATCACTAGACGAAGAACAGAAAAAAGGATGGAGAAATAACATACCGAAAACAAAGCCTAAATCTATTGCTGATAAAAATATAGTATTATCAGTAAGTTGCATGCTAAAGCGATGACACAATCTCTACTGTCAGTGTGTGTTTTTCAGCAGCGCTCGAAATGCAAGCTTTACAAATCGCCAAGCTCGCCTTGCCTACCTTCGCATCTGTATTTGTCTAAAACTGCAAACCTGTAAAGGTAGTCCACCGTTGATCCGCCGTTGAAATCGTCGTGAGTGGCGCTATTAATCCAGACAAAAGCGAACGAAGGCCACCTGAGCATCAGTTCCTTGTATGAACGAAGCCAATCAAGCACGACTTCAGTTTCGGACTGGGCACCTACGCAATGGTAGCAGTTGAGGGGTTTTCGGTGACCGACCTCTCGTTCGCACGCGCTCAAAAAAGGCCTGAAGTAGTAATCCGTAGGCTGAACAAGAAAGCCTTGCTTGACGTAGTTGAAGGTCGAGAGCGTCGGATTGTCTTCGGCATAGAGCGTGCTCCAGCCCTTGGAGGCGAAGGACTTCCACAGCATGGGGAGACTGTCGAGGTGCTCGTCTTCGGTCCAGACTCCGAAAGCCAACTCCTTCTCTCTGAGACCCGTCAGTAGTGGTACGAGGTTGGGAAATGTGTTGTCGCCCACCTTGGTGTAGCCGAACATTTCGACGGCACTCATGCGTTGCTTGAGGTATCGAAGGGTTTCCGGAAATTGGCGGTGAGCGTTCAAACGCGAGACTCCGTCGACCCCGATTATGAGGACACTATACTGGTACCCAGGGTGTTCCGGTTCGTAAAGTTCCTTGAATCGACGCTGGTACGATTTCTTGGGGTAAACGAAAGCGTGGTAGTTGACGTAGAACAGAGCATCTCCGTTGTAGCATTCCACTTTCACGAATTCGTAAGGTACCTTAGCTCCGTCTTGGAGGGGTATGCATTCAACTTGAAACCTGCCAAGCACAAGAAAGTTTACATTTATTGCGACGACAACCTGTCCAATTTACTGTTCTCATAAACAAAAAAGTTGTGCCATGGATTTTTTCCTCCTAAGGCCACGGCAAGTTGTTTCGAGAACCTGCGCCTTTAACAAGAATGTAGCTACATTTATGTGCTTCTAGAACTGCAATTTTTATGGCGATTCGTAATTTTTAATTATCAGCCGATCGTGTCAACTGTACTCATTTCTCACCGCTTTTAATGAGTGTTCTTTTGCTGTTATCAGCAGAGCTGTACTTATTGTTTTAAGTTGCATCCAATTCATTGTTCATATTTAACGCTTGTTTACGTTACTCAGAGATCTTGCAGATCATTACTTTTTGTTGATTCCTTATTGGACATTGCTGATTCATTTCAGGGAGGCCCTTACTTGCATCAGCCGACTAGAACTCTTGCATTTCGAAGCAGACAGCAAATATGTATTAGTGGATTGAAGTGCTCACACAATGTCATCGTCACTTTGGGGCTTCAGACTCCTGAAGAAGGGCCGGTAGCAGCAACGAAACTTTTCCAGAGTGTGCTGTCGAAGTACTCGCGGTAAGATAGCGGCATTCATGTATATCCGTTTATCCTAGAATAAAATGAATAAGAAAAAGAGTTCAGTGGCCAGAAAGACCTGCGATGATCATGGCCAATTGTTTGGGTTGTATTTATTCACTAGCAGAATCATTCTGCGTGATTACCACTTGAGCGATTTGTTCTGACGAGACAATTACCACAACATGTCGAACATAATTCTTTACGTAAGACATATTTTTTTACTAGAAACCCAATATCTGCAAGAATCCTACAAATCGCTCAATATACAAGCGTACATTACGGCTATAACTCTTTAATAATAGTTTCAATAGTATGGTTTTGAATTATGCTGGATATAGCGGCATAAACTTGTCTACGGGTTCAGCTATGCGTGTTAATATTTAAGACTAGGACACAAAAGAGAAAATAAGGCAGCCATTTTCATATGCGACAGGGTACAAGTGCGACAAATATGGGAGCCTATTACTGGCACGAGGACGTGATTATCAGAATCAAGATGACATTGCTATAAGGCAATGAAAGGCACAACGGCAGGAATGCGAATAAGGAACAACGCGTTCCATAATCGGCACCGGTATGAAATAAACCAGCAAGATAGCATTAAGAAAACTTGCTAATTTCTCTCTGCACAAAGAAAGAAAAAAAAAGCGCGAAGAAAATTTGTGCTTAACATTGTCGCGGGAACCAGCATTTGAAGCATTTTGTAAAATGATATTCAGTGAAAAACACTGACGAGGGCTCCAGGAGGGAACACATGCGTCATACCGCTAATGAGTCGTGCGTCTTAATTTAACAAAGCATTCAGGTTTCTTAAGAAAACGTAAACACCAGCAGGGTTTATAGTTGTTCGCTCCATATAAAGGTCACTGCGCATACCTTTGCAAATGTGATGTTTGGAAAATCTGAAGAACAGTCCACGGGGGGCAGCTTGTTCACAAACCCCACTATCGACGCGTCGAAAGGATCCAAGTTTGGGATCTTGCATTGGGCTGTGTTCACAACGAAGCGTTCATTCGCGGTGTGCGTGTTGGATGGTGTGATCGCATCAAAGAATTTTTTAGGAGCTGTTCCCGTTGACACTTCTTGTGCAACTTTGCGCGAGGTCGCATAGTCATCCTTTCTGTTGGAGCGGTGACGGATAGAGAACACATTGTTGTGGATGCTTTTGTATTTCGCGGATTCTAGAACTGTCCTCAGTCCCCCGTGGCGAGGTATTAGGAGAAGGCACAGTGCGCAAGTGACTGCGATCACGACAGCGACTCTCACTGAAAAAAAGAAAACATACATGAACGTTCGATTAGGTGACAGGCACTATAAAGCTGCAATATGGTAGGAAAACCATGCAAACGTGCACAAAGTTGCGCTAAGTTACCTTAGCGCAGTGTGTGTGTGCGTGCGTGCGTGCGTGCGTGCGTGTGTGTGTGTGTGTGTGTGTGTGTGTGTGTGTGTGTGTGTGTGTGTGTGTGTGTGTGTGTGTGTGTGTGTGTGTGTGTGTGTGTGTGTGTGTGTGTGTGTGTGTGTGTGTGTGTGTGTGTGTGAGTGAGTGTGCGCGCATGCGTGTGTGCGTGTGTGTGTGTTCTGACACTGGCACGTCCACGGCTTTATTAGAAACACTGATCCCTCTTTTAGAGCACACTCAAGCTATAGAGATGAGATGCAAGGTACAAGAATCAACGACTTAGTGAACACAATTTTCGTAGGAAGATGAACAAAACTGCCAATTGCAAAAGCTCTGTTAAGTATGATAATTACCATGTGCGGATTTTATACCATGTTTCTGATTGCGTTCTGTGGTGCCTTCATCAGTTTTCGACACCCACAGTTCAAGCGGGTCTAACAGCGCGTCATTGATATTTATTGTCCGTGTGTTCAGATGAGAGGCATAAATTTTCTCAATCTTGTTGCCACAGTCCCATACTTCCATTTGTAAACTATCAATCCCAGGAGTAACTGGCGCTGCGTATGTGCGCTAAAATCTTATATCATGCTAATAAAATAAAAAAAGTATTTTTGTTAGCAAGAGGGAAACAAAAGATGTTTATTTTTCGATGCGGTGCGTGCAAGTGCTCTAAGCTTAGCAAACTCCAATCTCTGGAGAAATTTCATGCACTAGGTATACATCATATTCACTTACCTCTAGATGACAAGCCCCGCGGGCAAGCCGCATTCAGGGGTATCTTGAAATTTTGCGACGTCCGCATAATTCAGCGCGACAGTGCCGATTGCACATCGGGCACAAACGGAAGTCAACGCACGTCCGGCACCGGCACCACTTCTTAGTGTAGGTTGACCGCAAGGGCAATGTCAGGCTCGGCCACACTCCACGTCGCATGGCCGTCCCTACGAGCTTGCACTCCTTAGCAAGAAGCTATAGCGGCAAAACCGAGTAATGCGACACGGGGCAACTGGCTTGGTGAGCAGCAGCGATAACTGAAGCAGAGTAGGGGACCGGAGACGGCGGTGCTTCGGTGGCTTGTTCACGCAGCAGGATGGGGATGCTCTCTTCGGAGTTGGGACCGCCTGGACGATCAGCGCCCCCTACGGCCACCTCGGCGGATGCTGACGCGCGCGGCTCGCAGAAAACGGGAACCCTCACTGAAGTGTCACTTCGTCGGTGAAAGTAGAGCTGCGCTCTTGTGACGCTTATACCGCGTAGAACCGGTAATTTGAGCTCTTTCTGCGCGTACAAGTTTGAAGTTGGAGTTCAGAAAAATTAGGAGGTCGTCTCAATGAACCAACGCGACCGACAGCAGAAACACCTTGCGCTGCAACACGTTTCCCGATATTCGGTGAAAACGTGGGCGAGAATGCGTACCCTGTGCTTCCTTACGTTTCAATGCGCATGGTTCAGTTATCATATCGTATTACTACCTTTCAAGGTATTGGTGGTGTGCCCTATTGTATGTATTTTGGTAATAAACTAAGAAGCATGGTTACTCAGAACACAGGAATCTCTCTGAACCACTTGTTTGCTGCAGGTACGAGCCACATATATATGAAATAAAAGTTTTAAGGAGAGATCTTATGTTGAGCACAGTCTAGTTGTCTTATTGAATACGTATGAAACGCCAAAACGTACTCGTTAGACGACCGCTGTGCAGCATCGAGTAAAACTTGTTGCGTCTATAAGCCAAATACATAAGTTACAGCAAAGAACCACTCATTTTTATGTTCTCTGTATTTTCATAGATGCTCCGGACACAGAGCTTCCTCATGAGGCAATTACCAACCTAGCTAGAACGTGAACGTTTCCTTTAAAGACATAAGCTTATTTTTGGCATATATTGGTGATGTGCGTGCGTGCGTGCATGCGTGCGTGAGTGTGTGTGCGCGCGCGCGCGCGTGTGTGTGGGTGTTTGTGTGTGTGTTATGCGATTTAGTGTTTCAAGCACTTCGAAATGCTGCAGTGATAATACGACCTCGAACCAAGAATGTGTTATAGAACTCAGAACCAATAATACACAGGTTGCATACGGGGGAACTCGCTAGGCCTCACAGCAGTTTTTATAGCTAACATTTTGAACCGTGTAATTATGGACAATTTACGCTTCAAAAACTATTCATAACTTGCCAATGCACCTATACGAGATTATAATTCTTCTCGTCTACTAATAATTTTCATGACTGCTGTCTCGGCCACAAAGTTGCCGCGCAAGCGCGAGCTCACCAAATGCATGCTCCAGCTGGCACGCAAATCACCCCTTCGGGCTTGAAGTCAGGAAAAGGAAGCTTATTACGGGCTGTTTCCGGCGCTCAGTTCCGGCATCTCAACAGTTTTCTCTTCCGGGGAGTAATTTGCTTGCGCCCGGGTGATCGGGAAATCACTGAAACGGTTGCTATTGCGCGACCGGATGGGAAGAATGCCCGGATGCCCCTATAAAGCGCAGCAATACAAGGACACCGGCCATACTAATTCCGCAAGCTGCGTATCAGTAAGTAAGATAAAGAGGCCTTTGGCAGTAATAGTAGCGTTCGGTCACGATGACCACGTGCCATTTCGTCTATTGCTACACTTGCTTGCTAATGAAAGAAATATGGCAAAGCAGTAATTATTCTGTTGCATGGGAAGTAACACCAGTGCTTTTTCAGGGTAGGAAGTTACGGGTTCTCTCCATTAATGGAATCTTTCCATTAGTTACATAGCAATATCGTGTGTTCCCTCCTTAGCGCTTCGTACTGATGTAAGCAATGAATAATACCCTATAGAGGAAAATGTGCTGCATAAACCTTCCGGGCGACGGTAGAGAGGAATGCAGAAAACGATAGAAAGCTAGCAGTAGGGCGAGCACCGAATGAATGACTCATGAGCAAGTTAGCGCCCAACCTTTGCGCTCACCGCAGACGCCCACTTGCCACACGTATAGGTGA
Source organism: Dermacentor variabilis (assembly GCF_050947875.1). Lineage (NCBI taxonomy): Eukaryota > Metazoa > Arthropoda > Arachnida > Ixodida > Ixodidae > Dermacentor > Dermacentor variabilis. Next base: position 64,457,142 of record NC_134571.1, on the reverse strand, counting down.
TGCATGTCTGCCTTTCTGTAATCCAGAAAGAATTGGCAGTACACTAGAAGATTTGATGCGACACAGTACAGCAGTAAAACATTTTCTTGGTGGATTGAGCTACTGCTAGAGTTAGGTGCACATCGACAGCGCCTAGCACTTGGCTCTATTCACGTACGAGTTCTTTTCTCTGTTCTTTTATGAGTCTGCATTCCATGCTAATATTGCCCAAGTAGGCCTGTCCTGACCTATCTCTCAGTTTTCTGAAATAATATGCAATGCTTTTTCAGTAGCTGTAAATATAATGTAGTTTATCTTCGTGTGTAAAAAATATTTCCAAGCAATTGTGTTCTACTACGACAATGATGCGACGTGGAATACGCTCTAAAAATAGAAATGAGCCGACGAAACGAAGAGAGAGTGTAAGCATAGAAGAATCCATGCCGAATAAAAGTAACTTTTGCTTTTGGTGTCTCCCGGTGGAGGAAAAATTTAATTAACAACTTATTTCGTATCTTCATTAACAATTTTTGATGAGCTATCAAATGAGGTCAAATGGCACCTGAGTGTGATCCTTTCTCCTGAAGACAAAATATGGTGCAGTTTAAGCTTGCTAGGTTAAGGATAAACGCATATTCGATAAGGGTGCTGCGAATGCTCTTAAATACCAGCGTGCCAAAGTCACCAAATATGCTTCGATACGCTCTCCGAATACTGTGCACGGTTTTCGTTCATGCAATATAAAAGCCGGATGCGTAACTCGGCAGTCAATGGCATGCACGTATGGACCAATTTCAAGAACCTAAATTTTTTCAATGTGAAAATATTTTAATTCTAACTACCACAGAACATGTTACGTTATCATAAAGAATTCTAAAGAAATCATACAGAAATCAAGAACTGCCTCCAAAATGACGATGGTGTTGATTTCCATCCTGCTGATCGGCATCTCACTCTCGATGGCGCATGGAAAGCGTTGTACGTGTTCAAAGGTGGCGGCTTCTTTTTAAATATAACATGCAACGTTTGCAGTGCTTCGTAAAAGTGAGACCATCGCATTGAAATTGAATGATGTGGCGGCTACATGTAAGACTACATGTAAGACTAAACTGACGTGGACCGAAATACGTAGAGTATCATATGAAAAAACACTTTTTAAAACCATATGGTTGACGACAAGTGAACGGATTGCGCTAGAACGGAGATTTCAGAATGGAACAGCTGATGACATTTGAATGGCGCTGTTCCCGCAGACTCGTATTACTTAGCTCCTACTGCCAGCGTCAGGTGTTAATATTTCTGAAAATCTGGAAAACTTCTAATAGCGCTCCTTTCGCCCTGTGGCATTCTTAAGTACCTAAAATACGACGATGTTTCATGAAGCACTGCAATCGGCTAACAATATTATGAGGAAGTATAAGCTCTCGTCTGTGAATAGAGGAGTATATATTTGGATTAGGATTAAATCACACATATTTAAAAAATAATCGCGCAATACAAATGTTGCGATTTGATTTTCGTATAGTATATAGCCCCCTTTTTGACGTCAACTTGTACGGTAATTCTTAGTACTGAAGCTTTTCTTAAGAGGTCATTCAAGTGTATCATGATTTTTTTTTTCTTGTATAACCCTGTTTTTATTTTTTTATCTTCAAAATGTTATGCATGTGTCACTACCGTGACAAAACTTATTGTGGAAAATGCCGCTTTCTAGAGCTCTCCTTAGTGCCTGCATTTCTTTTAACTCCTCCGGCAACGACACTTCATTAGACATGGTTTTTCTTACACTGTATGATATTTCTAGAGAGAAACAAGGGGCCCACGGCTCAAATTCAGTGGTGGGCGCCGTGAACATTGACATTTAATGATTTTATCTTCATGCATAGTACTACGTCCACATCAGAGTCACACCTGGAAAGAGAACTAGAGAAGGGGGAGGAGGAAAGGAAAGTTCACAGCATGCACACGCGTCCACGCAATACAGCGTTTGTCGTCTACCTTGTCACAGGCTGTCATATAGGCTGGTAAATATAAAAAAAAGAACATTGCAGCACTTTTGTGGCTCCGTACGTCCCAGACGCACGAGGGCGCAGTCCCAGAACATTTTCTTCTCTAAAGGGACTTTCATGTAATTGCCCTAAAGCACTCCGAAGGGCAAGCCTCTCGTCTTCATATGATGGGCAGCCACTCAAGGGGCCTTTTAAGGTTTCTTCTATGCCTCATGTCTTGGAACTGGCACAGCCCGCCCATTGCAATTAGAAATAAATAGGCGCTCGTAAAAGGAACGTCTGTTCGCAAGTGTTTTCTATTATCATGCATTACAGCTTTGACCATATAGAACAGTTTAATGTTCTTACCTTCCACGTGACGTGTAGACTCCGAGAACCAGTCGGGGTCACTTCGATCAACTGCGGGGTACCGCTTGGAGCTACGGGGAAAAACAAGCGCTCGCTTAGTTTTCGCACGTAGCTTGGAAAGTTCGTAAGTTGTCTTTTAATGAACGATTATAACGCACGGCGCACATGTACCTGCAAGAACAACTTCATAAATTTGCCATTTTACCCAGCCTTCAAATAGACCAGCGAATTGTTTTGTGAGATAGTGTACTTTCATTGTTGTTCCTTTTCATTCCACCCATTATCACAGAGTTCACTGTGCCTCTAAACCTCCCCGGTAACACTTCCTCTCCTTGGTCTCTTGTAATTATATTACAGGGTCCTTGGCTCCCCTACTTGCCATCAGTGTTCTTGAAAAAAAAATACATAACTTTCAGTTTTCAATGAATAGAATATCTATCGTAGACAACGATACCAAGAGGAACAAGATGACTCAGAAAGACTGCACTACGTTTAGTTAAAAATAACCCGTCGAAGATGACAAGGCCGCCTTTGACGAAAGTAGGTCCTCCTATTGCAGAGTAGGCCCGCCTTCCTGAGGCACCTTATCCGTGTTAATAACTTTTATACCACAGTGTCCCACTCCATCTATCGGCCCCTTTCTTGATTTTGGATTATAGACAAAGAAAATTCTCTAAAAGGCAATAGAACATCTCAATATAACGGCCTTGCAAGGCTGGATGGCCTATACAACGAACATTCGTGCCTATATGTGGTATCGCTCAAAAAGACAGTCTCAAGGACTTGATAGGAGAAGGGGAACGTAGAAAGGAATCAAAACGCCGCGTGCACAGCTTTTCTAATTCCCATGGGAACTTCTAGTGTTTGGGAATTTTGTAGGTACCTTCTTGGTCAGTGGTGACCACCAGGGGGTCGCTGTGGTCACTTAGTCCGAGCGCATTTCCAGCGCGGATCCTGAACTCGTACCTCGTTGCTGGCCGCAAACCAGTCACCAGGTACGAGAGCTTGCTGGTGTCCTCAGGTGACAGCTGCGTGTCGTACTCCCAGGAACCTCAAACCAGACAGAGCAAGAACGCAAATGAGTGAAAGTCGTTTGCTAACAAAAAATACTATCTGGTGTGCCCACTAAAAAAAATGCAATTCCTTGCAGTTCCATGGCGTATTTAATTCAAGCGGCTTTAGGTCTCAACAAACAGATCACACGACAGCACAGTGGCGTACTTTAGAAGGACCATTTGTGACGAGAGTTAAGATTGTATCGTGGTAGCATGAGCCGGCAAACTACGCAGTTTGTCCCAAGAAGAATTACCATGCACTGATTTATGTTTTTTGCTGAAGTACGCCTCAAGAACTACTTTTGTTCGAGGAATAATGCTATCATTCGCGCGAAATTGTAAACAGACAGTTGGGTACTGCAACTCAACATCGCAGAAGACTCACATTGAAGAGGGAAAGCTTGGTCGGCCTCTTCTGTAAACTCAGGGGTGCAATCCGGTTAAACACACTCCATACGTTTCAGCTTGAAGAAGTACAAAACTAGCCCAAAATTACGTTACACGAATGGCTTAGTTCGTTGTTCTACCGTTTAAGTAAATATTGTCAAACAATAAAAACGCTCAAAGCCAGTCCACTGCTTGGGAAGCTTCTTCTCCTGGAAATGATTTCGTTTCGCAGCAGTGAGGCCATCGGGGCGCTCCGATTAATTAGCATGCATGGATAGCGTGCAACAATGACGCGTTCCAAATTTTGTGAGCAATGAATCTGACGTGCGGCTGCATGGGCTATTTACCGCTCGAAGACTTGTGCTCCAGCAGGTACTTCAGCACGGGGCTGTTTCCAGAGAATGGCGCCAACCAGGCAAGTGTCACGGTGCGGCTCGTCGTCTGAATTGTCTCCAAACCCTGAGGCTTCCCCGGTGGCTCTGTTTGCAAAGTAGATGCGTTGCCGATTGTTCGAAGAAGGAAAGATTCGCGTCGACGTATAGAAGAAAAACCGGAAGGTTACGCAGGTTCGAATTTCTGTTTACACTGTACTAGCAATGTCTGTGTGACAAGAAATATAAAAATAGTCACAGTGACTTCGCTACGAGTGAAAACGAACTAGCACAATCGATAACTGAACACCATATATACGCGCATACACATAATTGGATAGAACCTGGCTAATGTTGTTTGTCGTCGCTTGGAGATATTCATATTATCGTTTGCATTCTGCCTAACTATATAAGTCCTAATTAATTTATCAACTTCTGAAATATTTTAATTAGATCACATGCTCTGGCTGTGCCCGTACAACGCGGGCTCCGACTTTCATAGCAAGTCCAAGTGGGACGCCCTGCTGAAGAGCTCGGATTTCACAAACCAACTACAGGCCGTCCAGAGGGCCCGCGACGTCGCGGAGAGTCATCACCTCCCTGTCCCGTCGTGGGCGGAGCCACCAACTTGATCGGGCAGCCTTCGGTCCCCCCAATCGAGTTCCTCAGGATACTCTAATAAAGTTCTTGTCACTGTCACTGTCAGATGAAAAGTGTCAATGGGAAAATTGTACAGCAACATAAAAAACTCCCGACACAGCTTTCTATTGCTCAATACATGCTACAGAATCACGTTTTTCCGAGCGTGAAAGAAGCCCCCGAATACATGCAAAATGGCCGCGCGAATGGCTACTTGAGGCCCCTTTTTTAACCTCCGGCTTACTTGAAAGGCTCTTTTTCTTTAAAAAAAAAGGCCGTCATATAAAATATGTTGCGTTTTATTGACTGCTTGTGGCGCTCAATATATTTCCTGTCAAAGTGTAATTAAATATTATGCATGATTTTTGCAAAAGTGCCGGTAAAATGCGACGCCGTCCACCGTGGCACAAAAAGAACTAGACTGCAGGTGTACTTTCACTTTTCTGCAAAAATTAGGGCAGAAACTCCCCACTGGGGAATTGTCATATAGTGCGCAGCATTCTTTCGTAATCATTACTTACGAGGCTTCTACTCTACCCTTGAAACCAATACTGCCTTATTTTCAAAGAGATAAGCAAATCGAAAGCGCACCACACGCACTATAGCAGTCTCCCCAATAATCTCGCTTTTATCACCATTCTTGCGTTTGCTAAATGTTTACGACGAAGCCACCAAATAAAACGAAGGACGAAGGAAGACGACACGGCACAAGCAGGTAGGCGCACTAACAATTGAGTGTTTTATTTCTTGACACAGGAATAAATCACTGCTTTCAAAGTCAAAACATCCAGAATAAACACAGCCGTTATCTGCTTCACGCAACGAAAACAGGATACAGAACAGCATCTTAAGCGCCGCTCCCAAGATACGCAAGTTCCTTTTGTGATAGAGAAACTGAGGGTTCACTGATACAAGCATCCGCACGCTTCTTGATCTCAAGCGCTTCCAATATCTCCCGTGTGAGTTGATCATCTGCTCTGTTCAAAACATTAAGGGAGGTACACTGACAAGGGAGGTATTGGAAGTGCTTGCGATCAAGGAGCGTGTTGATGCTTGTATCAGTGAACCCCCAGTTTCTTTATCGACAAAGGAACTGGCGTATCTTGGGAGCGGCGCTTAAGAAGCTGTTCTGTATCCTGTTTTCGTTGCGTGAAGCAGATGACGGCTGCGTTTGTTCTGGATGTTTTGACTTTGAAAGCAGCGATTTATTCCTGCGTCAAGAAATAAAACGCTCAGTTGTTAGTGCGCCTACCTGCTTGTGCCGTGTTGTCTTCCTTCGTACTTCGTTTTATTTGGTGGCTTCGTTGTAAACATGTAGAACCATGTCGCCCACCAACACGTGCTCAGTTTGGTAAATGAAAGAAAAATGTTGTTGCCGTGCTTTTCTTTTTCTCACATAATTTTCCGCTGAGAGGCTCGCCTGCGTTTCCATGCATCCTCTTCAAAAGCGCAGACGCAATTTTGGCGCAGACGCAATTTTCTTGTTGCTTGAGTTTTGCGTGGATTCCTTCCCGCGCAAGCTCTCGCCTGTGTTCTAACTACGCCGTGGTAAGGCCCAATTGAAACCCGCCGAGAGGCTCAACGCGCTCGCTTGCCCTCTAGAAATTCAAGAGGGTGCTCTATGCTGCTTGTCGATGAATGCGTCCGTGGCGTAATGCTTTCAATATCGGGTTTCTTCTGTTCTAGACGTCGTGTGTTCACATCTTGCCGTTCGACAATTTTAATGGTGTATATTTGATCATTTAAAAGCAGTACTTTGTTTACAATGACGGGTTTACGAAGCCGGTTGAAGCCAGCAGAATGAAGTTTATGCAAGTAGATGTACTTACCATCACTCCCGTGCTGACTGACGCAATATCGCGTCGGAGATTCGTACACCCACAAGTAGGTAGCGGTAAGCGCAGAGACAGAAATTCACCTATTCAATCCTCGGTGGCGGTACCGTTTTTTTTTTGCGACACGAAATAGAAGGCCAAACGGAACGAGGCGGAAAATGAGCCCAGGCACCTAGCCAATGAATGCTATGAACCAAAAATATGATTCGGCTCGCTGGGCAGGCCGGACGTTTGCACACACAGCACAACTGTTGCCGCTGTTTCGCCGCTGAAATCCTTGAGAACGATCTAAACAAGGCGGTCGGTAGCAAGGACAGTTTAGGCTTCAACGGAACACCTAGATTGTGCGCCACAAACGAGAAACGTGAGCGCAGCACAAAGCGAAGGAGCTGCCGTGGACCTGGATGTCATGGCCGTCTGTTTATTTGGACAGTCTCGTTAGTACAGGTAACTGATTGTGAAAATGTCAATAGGTATATCGAGCTGCTTATTGTTATGATAACTTTGGCTCTACCTTTTAGAGCGCAGCTCTTAGGCGCCCGTTCCTGTGGCGAGCGTCGGCGTTGGCGTAACCAAGCGAATAAGCACAGCGAATGATGAAAGAGCGAACGCGGAGCGTAGCGGCGAAAGAAAGACGCGATGAGGAGAGTGGAGGAGGAGGGTATGGCAAAAGCGTGAGAAAAAGGACGTAGTGTGGCGACGATGGCTACAAGATGGCGCCAGAGTAGCGCGCGTCGTCAGGGATGTTTGTCTGCGGCGGCTGCTGTGTATCACGCCCGCGCGTCCCACACGGGCTGTCTCTCGCGATCTCCTAATTAGCAAGGCAGTCACGCCACACTTTGCTTACTTCGCAACGTGCCGCACGAGACATATTATCCGCATCAGCTAATATATCTCGAGAAATGAAAACACATATAGAGCTACGCTAAAATTTCGCATTAGGGAGCATCGTAATCGTCGGTGAAATTTTTTTTATGTTGATGTACAGCTAGAACACACAGGACCACAAATATTATCAAGGTTTCTTTTTCCTGTACCCTGAAATGGCAACACGCATACAAAATTTGCCCGTTGGGTCTACTTGCTAGCATCTCGTACCAAGCGTTTAAAACAGTTCAGGCTCGTGACACGCACCCTGCACGATGAGCTGGAAGACAGTGTCGTCGCTACCGTAAGGGTTCTCAGCGTGACAGGTGAGAGCAGCCGAGTCCCGTCGGTCCGAGTTGGCGAGGCGCAGCACCGATTCCGACCACCCGTCGCCTGAGTTTTCTTGGACCAGATATCTGCAGCCGAAACAGCACTGAACATTACAAAGAGTTCGGCGGTACGCAAAGGATGCCGCGCTGGGACATTTTAAAGCGATATAGGAATGAATGAACATCATTCAATACGTTCCGTTAAAAGCGTTATATTTGAGGCGCTCCATACTGAAGGCAAGGTATGGATGGTTGTGCACGAAACAGGTGCTCAAGACAAATAGACCCGCTTTCTTAAACACATTCATGCTGTGAAAGTTTTCACTTGTTCTTCTTTTTAACTTACCTTAATTCTCTCTATTGCAGGTCAGCCGATGTGCGCGCACAGGCATATATACCCTCAGATAGGTCTTTATTAGAATATGCATACGCAAATTGTAAGGGCTTCATCCCATATGTGTATCATATTCCTCTTATATTTGTTTTGCCGTCACCAGCTTTCCGTGCGATGTGTGAATGAGTGAAGGATCACTTTTGTGAAGTCGACCTGTGCCGCTTTTCTTTTGGGTCTTTTCACGGGGCTTGTACACAGCTTATACACACCTGATTCAGCATCTTTGCGACAACTCGAACAACTAGCACAGATTCAAACGCGAACATTTTAAAAAGTACTCCAATGCGTTGTTCCGTTCCCATGTTCGCCTTCATTTGTGGTTCCAAAATGCACAGTTCGACTTAATCCACGTTTAGAAACTTGCTAAAGAGCAATTACACGTCTCACTTTCGTGTAGTTAGGCGTAACTGGAGTTCGGTTTAGTTATTTTCTGTTCGCATTTAAAGTTATGTTAATCGTAGGTATGTTGTCGACCAACTTTTACGTATTGGTTGCAAAACCAAAGATTCATTGACGCAAGTTACAAAACGTCACTCGCAATATATAGTAACGTGTGTGCATTTCTCACCAAGCAATCAAACATCAAACAACAAATCTATCAATTAGATACGTTGAATGCTACAATGGCTACGAGCTATGGAGCATCTTATATACGTTGATTACCGCTTTAAACTGTCGTAGTTATATTTTATATTTGATTTCCTATGTCAGATGAGCCGCCACATTCATTTTGAAGAAGCATAAGGCGCAGACATAAATAAAAAAAAACAGAGCAAAACTCATGATTTTGAACGAGATGGACCAGGAAAATTCACAGTGTATCATCCCCATATCACCATAGGGTATGGGCATCCCTGAAGGACTGTTAGAATAGGATTATTTTTCTTTGCCGCAGCTGACACCAACCTTGACTCCTGCGTCGGACTGAAGTGGTGGCCGTCACGTGTCCAGGTAAGCGTGATTGGCGACTCGCCCTGAGCCTTGCACGCCAGGCTCACCGGATCTCCACGCCGTGCCGTCACGGCGCGGAAACGCCTCTCGAAGTGGGCTGCCTCTGCATGCACCACGAGAATGTTCGTTTTCATGGGCAGTATAGTTTAGGCAAAGCACAACTGAGTTGCACAAGCACGACACCAACACCGCAGCCATTTGCGCCTTGGCTGCGTTGCATGATCCTGGCAGCATGCAGTCGTATGCGCCATGCACAGTAAGCTTGCAACCCATTTTGCACACTTGCTAGAGCGACCACGTAGTGCCGCACCACCTTCAAAGCATCGCAACTGTATGCGCGAATAAGTTCTGCGGAATCTCACAAAGTGGAGGAAGGTTCGTGAAAAGGAAACATTTCATCCGCTCGACTGTAGCACGATGTTGCAAATACGGGTTTCTCAGAAATGAAGCTTCACTGTTAAAGCAAAATTCGTCTTGGTCCGGAAATCGAGCCTGGGACCAATGCCTTTCTGGAGCTGTCGTTCTAGCGTCTGAGCAAGCCCGGAGGACTGCAGATCGCAGAGCGAGGCCGAATTAATCGACAACTCGAAGCGTAGTGACGCAGAATATGGCAAAAGCAGTTCTGCGGAAACCCGCAAGATGGAGAAAGATTATTCAAAAGGGATAATTGTCGTTTTGTACCTTCTTGAAACAGTCGGTTCATGAGGAATGCTTTCGTTTTATGAACTTTATAAGCAGGGCACAAGAACCACACGATGCAAACGGACCGAGTGTGTGCAGGTTCGCATGTGGGCTTGACGTGCGTGTAGTGTGTGTATACGTATCATCGGTGCAGCGCCATCGCCCAATATGCACTGCACGCACAGCCTGCTACCGCGGCAGCTTCGCATCAGCACCTCGAAGCACCACACCGCGTTCGTAGTGCGGCTGAGAGGAGGGAGAGGGTGCGCATTTCCTTTCGCGTGGCGACATTTAGCCGCGGAAATGAGGATCGCGTACAGCGACTGACCATATCTCCGAGCGTCAAGTCATACGCAAAGCGCGAACTCTGTGCGCTGAGCAACGATATGGCTAACTGTGCCAAGCGGAGATGAGCGCAAAGTGAAACGTTTTGCGTGCCCGCTTGCGTCCCTGCAGATAGACAAAGCTTCATTACCGGCACGGCACCCCAGGGTTGTGGAAGTTTCTAGCGCAACGTTTTGGCGAAATTAGTGGCCTCGCGGCCGGTTTGTCCTCGAGTTTCAGCTCGGAGCTTGAGCGCAAATTCAGGGCGGAATGACCAGCTGTGGGTCTCGGGAATGCTCCGGTTTCGCACAGTCCATTTGCGCTGATGATGTGCCGTGAAACATTATACCAAGGCAAAGTTTCGCGAAACTCACTCGCTCGCTCTCTCTAGTCCTGTCTCTTTCTTTTTTTTTATCGCTGACGTTTAGGCTTACGAGGTTACAGCATAAAGACGGATCTTATGAGCAAATTTTTTCTTGCCAACATCGTATCATTATGGCAACTGAATGTGCTGCGTCGGCTTTGCGCTGCTTCATAGTCTATATGCATTTTCTTTATTTCTGATGCGTTATATTGGATCGAATACGTGCTAAATGATGAAAAAAAGAAAACAGGTGACACTGTCAAAAATAATTACTTCAGAAATAAAAAAGCAAGCTACGCACATAAACCCAATGTCAGCTCACAAAAAGAAAAAAAAATACATAGGCACAATGTCCACACCAAGAAAGACACATTGTGTAAGACAAGAAAGCAAAGGTGCATATTATGTCACAGAAATGTACATATGCTAAGGTTAAGCAATACACAAAAAGTCTGCTTAATGTCGACGTTACACCACTGTAATCGACATTTAACAATCATTTCATTCTTCATCATTTCAATCAGGTTCGTTTTATCTAGATTCAAATTGACGGATTCAGTGACTGACATGCTCCGTGTGCTAAACTTGCCTTCACTTTCAAACCTAAGACAGGTCGCCAGGCTAAAATTTCTTTATCAAATATCTTTATCTATTTATCTTTATATATTTATATATTTTATTTTCTATGTGTTATTTTATTTTATTTTATATTTTATATTTATATTTATAATATTTTATCTATAATATATATATATATATATATATATATATATATATATATATATATATATATATATATTTATCTTTATCTAATAATAATCACTTTTACTTGAAGCAGCGTCCCTCGCGTGCTGTGCGAAGTTCTCACAAAGATCAGACTGCACCCATGACGAACTGAGTTAACTCCATCAAGTACTCTTTCTTTCCGAGAACAATAGCAGAATCGAATGCCCTGCCTCAGGTTCTCTTACAAGCAGATAACCTGCTCAATTTCGAACACTGTTTGTCCCGTTAGTTATCCGAATAAAAATTATTGTCGTTCTCTCACCTCTTGCCATGTCTTTCGTGGAAGTTTCGATTTTCACTGGTCTGAAACCCACCGTAATGTTATGCCTATTGGTCGGTAAATATGTTTTATTTGCGAAATGGATCCACATGGCCGCTGGGCGATTGTGTATTATGGTTGTTGGTCTCCAGTTAATTGAAGTTTGTATAAATATTGTACTTGTGGCTCTGTGCACTTGTTGAGGTGTATTGTTTGTATCCACCCTGTAACGGTCTTACGGCTTACAGTATTCATAAATAACTAAATAAAAAAATAAATAAATAAATATTCCTCGCGTGCAGAAATATCAGAAATATCAGCTTGCATTTCTAATGTGCTAACTACCTCGTGGATGCAAATTCTTGCTCATTAAATAATGAAGCAGTTAGCGAAATTCTCGAGTCGCTCAAAATAGCTCAATAACTATGCCACTGTGGTAGCCTATCATTAAGTCACGTGTCTTGTAATGAAGTCCATACGGGCATTAGACGTTTGTTTTATCTGCTATTGATGACGTTAGTTCAGTGTTTCACGCTAGCAAAATAATATGACAATTCATTTAGGAAACGTAACTGACATTGTACGGACGCATAATTCAAGCTCGGTAAAAAGAGAGAGAAAGAGAGATACAAGGGAGAGCAATCCCGACCAGAAAACAGCTCCATTAAAATCGCACCCTCATCTTGTTCTCTACCCTCCCCCTCTTCACCCGTCACTCCTTAACATTACCCAAACGCAAAATAACCAGTTCCTCCGAAAAAAGAAACCGCAAATCAGTAAATTTTTTGTCCCACATCTATCGTAAATTCAGAATAATAAAGGTGCATGAAGTAGACTGGACGCATTCTGCGTGAACGGTTCGATTTTCTTCTTAGATATGTTCTCGTGGTGCTCGATCATTCTCCAATACAAAGCCCAAACCAACGCATCAGCATTTTAATTTACCTAGACTGTTTTGCGTCGACTCGTTTTGGCAAACAAACGTAGCCCATGTCATTCGCATTTTATATGTACCGCGCTGCCGTGTTTAAGCATTAAATACTTTGAACTCCCGTTGTCGACGACCTTCAAGTCCTTGAGCCAAAAGTCAGAGCCGTTATCGGGGCAAGTTGACAAGAAAATTTATTCACCCGTAGGCACACTTACAACTGTGGTATGAACGTAAAGTACAATATAAGGTACAGCAAATGTAGTACATCATACTTGATGTAAACAAAACAGATTAGCAAATGTTTTGCGAGAACAAAACGAGATCATCTGGGCAACCACTCAAAACATCAGAAAAAAGCTGTCTGGCGCCCAACCCTTTTGCAGCACCGCATTAAATACTCTAGCTACTGCCCAAACAAGTTACGAAAAATATTGCTTCCGAGTTCTTCCTAATGTTTGTTGACAATATCACTAAAGCTGTAACAACTAGTACGCAGAATTTTTATTTCTCATTTTCAATAGCGACGTTCAAAAGCGAGATACAGGGCCCTATACACTTCAGGCGGTTTTCTTCTTCTAGCTGGGTAGTGCGCTCTGTCTCCCTGGAGGCTTTCGCTGCTTTTCGTGTCACGGTTTTGTTCTTCTAGCTGAGCAGCGTGCGTATGGACCAGTACAAAATATGGCGTGGTTCGGTCCGGTATGGTGGGTTGCGCTGCTGGGAACATGCACTACACCCGTTTTAAGATTGTGGCTAGTATCATCTCCAACCAATCTGCTTTGCCAGTTGCCATTTCAAAGCTACATCTACTCTCGATGATGGGAGAGACAGCAATTTTTTGACGTACATATGAGCAGGAGTCTTCCTATGGTGTAATATTATTTTCGCGCGTATTGCAATGTGTGGCACAGCAGAGATATAACTACATCAGCTTCCCTAATGGCTACGGTTCCAGATTTATTTGACACGTAAAAGAGCTCCCAAATGAAAGTATACACTGAGCAATTTGGTGGCCTTCCACACACAATAAAGCATCTCGACAGTGTAAACGTTTAACAAAAACGACGGTTTCAATCAGGAACTTAAGCGTGGACAGTATCATCATCATCATCATCAGCCTGGTTACGCCCACTGCAGGGCAAAGGCCTCTCCCATACTCCAACTACCCCGGTCATGTACTAATTGTGACCATGTTGTCCCTGCGAACTTCTTAATCTCATCCGCCCGCCTAACTTTCTGCCACCCTCTGCTACGCTTCCCTTCCCTTGAGATCCAGTCCGTAACCCTTAATGACCATCGGTTATCTTCCTTCCTCACTACGTGTCCTGCCCATGCCGATTTCTTTTTCTTGATTTCAACTAACATATCATTAACTCGCGTTTGTTCCCTCACCCAATCTGCTCTTTTCTTATCCCTTAACGTTACACCTATCATTCTTCTTTCCATAGCTCGTTGCGTTGTCCTCAATTTAAGCAGAACCCTTTTCGTAAGCCTCCAGGTTTCTGCCCCATACGTGAGTATTGGTAACACACCGCAGTTATAAACTTTTCTCTTGAGGGATAACGGCAACCTGCTGCTCATGATCGGAGAATGCCTGCCAAACGCACCCCAGCCCACTCTTATTCTTCTGATTATTTCAGTCTCATGATCCGGATCCGCAGTCACTACCTGTCCTAAGTAGATGTATTCCCTTACCACTTCCAGTACCTCACTACATATTGTAAACTGCTGTTCTCTTCCGAGACTGGTAAACATTACTTTAGTTTTCTGCAGATTAATTTTTAGACCCACCCTTCGGCTTTGCGTCTCCAAGTCCGTGATCATACATTGCAGTTGGTCTCGTGAGTTACTAAGCAAGGCAATATCATCAGTGAATCACAAGTTACTAAGGTATTCCCCATTAACTCTTATCCCGAATTCTTCCCAATCCAGATCTCTGAATACCTCCTGTAAACACGCTGTGAATAGCATTGGAGAGATCGTATCTCCCTGCCTGACGCCTTTCTTTATTGGGATTTTGTTGCTTCCTTTATGAAGGACTATGGTGGCTGTGGAGCCGCTATAGATATCTTTCAGTATTTTTACATACGGCTCGTCTACACTCTGATTCCGCAATGCCTTCATGACTGCTGAGGTTTCGACTGAATCAAACGCTTTCTCGTAATTAATGAAAGCTATATATACAGGTTGGCTATATTCCGCACATTCTTTTATCACCTGATTGAGAGTGTGAATATGGTCTATTGTTGAGTAGCCTTTACGAAATCCTGCCTGGTCTTTTGGTTGACGGAAGTCTAAGGTGTTCCTGATTCTAGTTGCAATTACCTTAGTAAATACTTTGTAGGCAACGGACAGTCAGCTGATCGGTCTATAATTTTTCAAGTCCTTGGCGTCTAACAGTCTAACGCAGCATAACTATATAGTAGAACATGACGGTATGCTTTTAAGCTGAAGCGAGAGGACGAACTTTGGAGACAGGTGTTAGTGCGAAAAAGCCAAACCTCCCCCCCCCCCCTGGAATGCCACCCACTTGCCCAAACCAGTACATTATATAGCAGAACAAATGGAGATGATGGTGTCATGCGTGCCTGTGCTGTTGTCAAAAGATGGTGGCTCGTATACTGCACTCTCCTGAGCAGAGGAGAAGGGATGACAAACAAACCCACACCGCGGGCGCGTAAAGGGAGGTTCCACAGCTGCCCGTAAATAAGCCCACGCTCCATCAACCGCGCACCAGAGGCATGAGAAGGGACGCGACAAAAAACACTTAGGAGTGAAAATGAGAGAGCTTACACGACACTGAGCGTTACAAACAAACCAACAACGGACCCCTGGTTTAGCTAAGAGTGAGAGGTGTGGACAAACAACAATAAAGAACTCTACCGAGAAATGTATGACAAAGGTCACCACGTGTACATTTATGACTGAGAAAGAAATAGTACCAAAACGCGAGCGAATGAAGAACTGTGCGCACATACGGTGACAAACGCGACAAACACTACGTTGAAAGAGTATGCGCAAAAAAAGTCGCAGTATCGCCCGAAAGGCGGAGCATGGATAGCGATAGAAAATTAGTAGACAGTCAATTGAAGTAAGGATAGTATTTTTGTCGGCCGTATAAACTTGGAAACATTCGCTTATTAACGGAATTGACTAGTGTGATGTAAGCGCACCAAAGCAAACATGAACAAACCACACTCGATGAGTACAGACACCCGCTGTCAAAAAGCTGGTGGGATCAAGCGCGGCAGCGGTAGAGAGCGAAGTGACCTTCAGGCTCTCTATCGATTCAACGCAAGAGCGGCGAGAACACAGCGCGAACAAAGGTAGGAGCCGTCTGCAGATCCCTTTCAAGATGCGGCGCGCGTTACCGCGCGAGGCTGTGCAAAGTATGCACTTGCCTCCGTACTTTCCTCCTTTTCGTGCGCGAGATTGAGCCGCGATCGTTAGTTCCTCTTGAGTCCGGTCGCAATATACGTAGTTGCTGCCGGAGCCCTACACCGGCCCCCCCCCCCGTCCTCCCTTACCCCCCCTCCTTTTCACCCCCCTACGGCCCTGCGCGCGACGGAAGACAGCGCATTGTTCTCCGCTTTCCTTCTTTGCGCACGCCAAAACGAGCCGCGATCGTCGGCTTTCCTCGAGTGCTTTCACTCGCACACGCAACATACGACACGCGCTGACGGTGTTATCGCCATTGCACTTTACACGGAACATCACGGCGACGGCGACGGCGACGGCAAAAATGCGCCTGGAGTGTCCGTATATAGTTGCTATCGCAGTAAAAGAGAATGCGCGCTGCTTCTCCTAAACGATTGATTAAACGCGATTATAAAGTGCGACGGAAAGTGTGAGGGCAATTGGGCGACATGGCTTATATACAGCGTGCAAGTCGAGTGTCTGATACAGAGAGCGCCTGGCGGCTGGTTCCTCGCTGCGGTAGTCGCTGCCGAAGACGGTGTCCACCGCCGTGTTGGGGCAACACGCGCCTTGTCGAGGACCGCGGCTTGGGGAGTGTGGCCTGGCAGCAAAAACTTGGCTGTCCTATGAGGCACGTCCGCTCGCGCAGACTTCCAAGTGAACTCTGCCTATCACTGCGTGCTGATGATAACATCAGGAACCAGTCAAGTGGCTTGCGGAACAGAGGGAGGCTTCCCTCCTTGTTTACCTCTACAGGAAAACAGCGGTGCTGCCGTTGGTGGCAAGTGGCGGAAACGTGGAGACGGCCACGCACTTTGTGACGGCACGGGAAAGGGATCAATTTCCGTAAATAACAAATGCGCGCATCCAAAAAAATTGGCATGAACTACAAATTTCATGTGCCACACCTCCGCACATTCGAATGTGTTCTCATTCCCACGCAGCTGACAATGCAACAAACTTCCTCTTCCAAAGCTGAAAACTTTGGTATGTATCTTTCACCAGAACTAACTAATGCATTTTTTATATCACCTAACCATAGCTGAAGTTGCTTACTTATTGTGCCAAACGATCCATGTGTTCCTTTTTCTTTGTTAGTTTTCTGTGGCCCACTTTTCTTGCATTCATTATATATAGGAGACGATCACGTTCTATCTGGCGCCGTTTGATATCAGTTTAGCTGTTCGTATAGAAAACGATATATGCAGTAGGCGAGAAAAAAATGCACGCGAACAGTGTCAGGCATGTGTTTCGTAAACGCACTTTAGCTTCAAAAACTATGAAGAATCCGTATGGTTGCACTTGCGAGAAAATAAAGTGAAATACTCGTTTTCATTCCGCGAATTGCAGCTTACTTATCTAAATATATTTTGCACAATTTTGCGTCTTCTATACAGTCATCTGAGGACTTCTTTTCAATATATTTCCCACGGTTATGGCTAGTGATTCCTATGCATACAGAATTAATCCTCCTCCGGAATCCATATATAACCAACTGCAGTCCCTTATATGCACAATCACTCAAAAGTAACGGGGTTGCGTCTGGAGAACTCGTCACGACTCCATTGTCTAAATCTGCTGCACCCCATCCTATACGCATGGGCTTTTGTTGATAGAATTCAGCTCATTTCATGTTTTTCACGCAGACGGGACCACAAGACAAAAGCCTGGCAGCTTTTCTCTACGATATCACCGCCTTGTGATCGTATGCCCTGTCGCTACTTCGTGGCGCCGGCTGGTTTTCTAATGCTCCTCGAGCAACGCTCAATTGCAGGTTGATGCAATACGGATTCTGCGCGCCGGCCAAGAGCGTTACCAAGACAGAAGTGTCACACAGAACATATGACTATTTAATACATGGGCCGTGCCCCTCTTTGGCTGCCACGCGCGAGATTTGAGTTTGTCACTTTTTACAGAGTACCTTGAATGGTTGAAGATCTGAGTGCACGGCAGATGTCTTGGTGTGCCTTTCAGACTGCTCTTGAAAGCACACGACTGTCTTCTCGGCGCGTGCCTCGTACTGAATGCCTTGAGCTTGGTCGTATAGAAACATTGATAACCTCAATCTAGATTCACTTTGTATTCAGCTTAGAAGGAGCTCCCAATAAGGTTCTGGGGTACGTGTGAATTATGTACGTTGCGGTATCTCCTGCAGGTGTCTGCTTGCGCGTGCACTTATTGCATTCGCACGTGACATGCTGCTGCATAGTCTTCCCCATAAGCGAAGATCTTCAGTAAAAGGCTCAGCCCACTTAAAGGAGGCGAAATATGCACTTCTTGCTGGTTGCAAAAGAAGAGAACGTTGAAGTTACGCTTTATGTTCAGCATCATTACTTAAACGTATGAACGTTCAAGCAAAGTCGCAAAGTGTTTGAGAAAAAAAGTTTCTGAGCGAAGCGCTACTTGTTTTGTCGGTACACGCTATGATTGCGGTTGTTTACGGGACGAATAAACATGATTAACGTGTATCCTCGCACACTCTCTTATGCACTCGTTGAAAGGGCATGTGCCAAAATTGATTCTACCCCTAATTAAGTACACTTCTTCTCTATAGGGCTTAGGTTTTGCTTCTGATTCAATGATGACCTGGCTGAGTGATTGCAGATTATCATCCACCGTAATGCACTCTAACCCCGCTACTTAGCCAAAAAGAGATAGCGTTATTTAGAAACTAAGAAAATAAATCGTTGTCGTGTGGCTTCCTTTTTTTCTAAGCGAATCTCATTCACTTTGGGAGAAGGGGCAGTTTAGCCGTTTTCTCCAAGGCAGAAAATTAAAAGCGGTGCCTGCGCTGGCATAAGCGAAGCGCACCAGAAAAGTCCATGCCGGCACACAGCCACAGACGCACATCGTTTTGTCAAAGACACAAGAAAATAGAAGAAAAAGACACGTGGCTCATTTCCCACTCGGGGAGGAATGTCTAAATTAAGCACGAAAACAGTGCAGGCTAGGCTTAACGAGCGTTCCCCAGACCCGGAATCCCCTCTCCTGAGCCCATCCTTGCCTCTGGAAGCTTCCTTTTCACAAACTGCGACACGATGCCGCGCGTGTAAACAAATTCTCGACGGGGCATGCAACGAAAGACGGAGTGCAGTGTCATTACACATGCCTGCTGCAGGAATAATGTAGACAGCGCGGGTAGATGGCGGAATGCGGCTGTACGTAACCTTTTTGCGCAGTGCGACCGCTATAGGCGCAGATCCCGTCCCGAAGCGGCGGTAACTTGCTTTTTTTTTTTTTTCTCTCGGCGCCTTTCTCTTTTTTTGTTGTAAGCGACCGTTGCACGGCTTGCTCGAAGAGGTCATTACCAGCGCGTGGTACCAATTTATGTACGCGGCAAGCGTGCTGCAATTTTTGTGTCAGCTTGTATCCTGGGAAGCTTTATTCGGCGCTGTTGGGGCAACTCGCTGTAACGGACGCTGTGCGTACGAGTCGTTACAGTAACAATAAAGAAAACAAATGATGACGGTAACACCATAAAGTATGAAAATGGCAGTTGGTACGATACTGGTAAGGGACACTGATACTGGTGATACTGGTGCTGATGAGTACATCAATTCATAGACTGGACAAATAATTTGCAGTTTTGTTTAACCTGCTTTGAATAATAAAACTGTTATCAGGAATGCAGGAGAACGAAGCATATGTGGTGAACAAGCACCATACTTAGTTATCATAATACCTGAGTGCATTGAGCATCTTAGGTTCCCGCAAGGTAAATTATTTGGCTACCAATGCGCAAACCTGCTGCCTTCTTGTGTATTTCCTCTTTCCAGGATTCTACTTTAAATACCAATCTGTCGTTTAAGAAACATTTCAATCGTTCATTATCAGGCACCTTTGAAATTCCTTGATGCACAAGAAAAAAAAAGCAAACATCAGCGATTTATTCGGCTTAGAACATAATTCGTGCGACAGCAGCATTCTCCCAAATGGAAGACAATCACTTTTTTTCTTTTGCTTGTCTGCTGTTTTGACAAGTAATTGCGGTCACACTCTACGGGGAAATAGACAAGCCAGCGGTTATGGGGCTGTTACTTTGACTTTTACCTTCTTTGTGATGTACTCAACTTTCTTTTTTCAATGTCATGGAATTTGAAATAGATGAACATACTTCAGCGATCTAAGAATACTCATGTCTAGGTAGACTAGATTTATTTGGTTCAAGTAAAATTTCCTTACACCTTTTTAGCAGTGCAATTTTTGTGTAAATAAAGTTTGAAGGCAAATGTGATGAGGTAGTTGATGTGGTAAAGGCTTCCTGCTTGTCAGGCTCGATTAGTAGTTTCAACGCACTTGCTGGGAATCAAAATTCATATAAGGCGCTCTTATTCATATAAGGCCATCCAGTAGTAAGTACAGGCACTGCACTTTCACAGTCAGTTTAAATTTTCCCACTCCGCCGATGTCGTGATTTTTGACGGACCCTTTTGCGAGCTACTGTGCGTAGGTAGTAGCTAAAAGAGGCGTGGCTGTCACCTTCTCCCACTCTCGAGATAAAAGGAGGCCAATCACGATTACGCCGCACTAGCATAAACATTTTGTACTCAAATGCCTGCCAGCACGTGACGAATTAAATTATATTGCCAGCTTTGTGGTCCAACAGTGCTCAGCGGTGATAATTAACCGAAAATGACGCCACCTGTTCACTAGTGAGCTTTAGTTTGCAGTCCGAGTCGTTTTATTCCACTAAAATGTACTTCTGAACGGTCCGCCCCATTTCCTACATGTGGACCCGGCTTTTGCGAGCAGTTTCTAAGCGTTTCGGTAACGCTTCCCCCGTAAAATCCCGGCAAGCGGCGCTGCCGGTGTCACTGCGCAGTTATCGTAAGTCGCTGCTGCGTCGCGAGAAAAGCGTCCTGCTCGGAACTATACTGCACCCGCACTTGAATTTAGTGAGGAGGACTCCAGTTATGATTCCGAAGATGACAGTAAAGCAGATTCAAGCTCTGACGGCAACGATGTTTTGAGCCAGCATGGGACACCCGCAGCTGCTCACCGGCGAGTTTCCTTTACGGCCTTGAGCGGTCTCCTTCCTTGTTCGCGT
The DNA here is from genome assembly GCF_050947875.1 of Dermacentor variabilis. Classification (NCBI taxonomy): domain Eukaryota; kingdom Metazoa; phylum Arthropoda; class Arachnida; order Ixodida; family Ixodidae; genus Dermacentor; species Dermacentor variabilis. The sequence goes on along the minus strand of NC_134571.1, from coordinate 64,436,172 downwards.
TTATCTCCAGATATCTTTTCACGACCTGAGAGCTCTACTGATTGTCTTTAGGGTGAATACTTCGCTTAGTTATGATGTGCTGCCGTCGGCAGCAAAGAAGCTTCCGTTCACGTCAAGAACGCCGGCCGTATCACATCTCGGCCCAGCACTACGGATCAGCGCAAGACACTTTACAACGGCGTGGGATTTCTTTCTACTGTTCTTCTCTGCAGGGGTGATGAAGACAATGTGCAAAAATGCAAACAGATATGCTTGGATGCATAATCTTGTAGTTGCACAGCTACGCTGAAAGCGATCCATCCTGGAACAGGGGCATGTCTCTCGACGAACTGGTAAAGTACGTTCCTTGGACTTCTCATCGGACCATCCTCAGAAGATGCCGAAAAAGGCGGAACTGCAAAATATGTTACGAGGACCACAAAGTTGAACAAGAACCATACGTTCTGTGGGAAAATTGTGCAGTGCTCCTAAGCTCCACAAAAACCAGGAACTGCTTCATCGCATGGCATGAGCGATAAATTTGTCTTAGTTCCTTTTTTTTTTTTTTGCATCCAAAGAACGGCGGTGTACTGAGCATTTATTTTTTCAGACACCATCGTTGGGTTATTTACCTTTGAAATTTATATTCTGAATTTTCTTTAATATTAATATTTTTGAAGAGATCATGTTTTTCTATTGTTGTTTTTATCAACTGACAGCAAAAATGGCGCTTAAAAGAATTTTTATATTTTACTTAAGGATTTTTTTTTGGCAACGTATGTTTTTGGAAAGAACATATCATTATGCATAATATGCTATGCCGTAGTGTGTGCTGGAATATTATTTGTAGTAGTAAATGTTTCTTGCGAGAGAACGAAAGAGTTAAATGTCTCGGAAAATTAACACACGCACAAAGCAGTGGTGGAAGACAAATGAAGGCATCCATTGAAGGCGGTGCGGAAACAGTGGATCCGCAGACCTGAACGTTGGGTTGTAAATGGGTCGATAATTGGAAATTCACGTTTACAGCTGCTGCGTTTATATTTAGGATTATTCGAAATGGTGCCTACTTATACTCTGACCGCAGACCCAGAAGCACACGCTGTCAAGTTTTAACATTTTGCTTTCCTCTTCGCTCAGTAAGACAGATGCTCATACTAAGCTTCACAGCCTACTGCGCATTCAGATGACCACATTGAAGGAAGCCGAAAACGCAGTCTTAGGATGTTTAGGGGAACGCGCACATATTTTATCTCCATGTTTGCCTTTTTTTTGATAAAAAAATATTTTATTGGAATGAATGGCACACGGAACGCAACTTGCACACCCATATCTTTCTTTGCGACAGAGTTTGCAATGCCCATTACTGTAGAAACCAAACACATTTCATACGTGGGGATGGCTGAGACGACGGAGAGGCCATTGGAGACGCCGGCCATTCAAGAAAGAATGCAGCAGAAGACTGGGACGAGAAAACGCTAGAATTCTGGCGTTTTTTAGCCACGCATCGCTCATTTCTCGCTCGTCGAAACGATCTTGAAGTTCAATTCCAAGAGCCCCTTCGCGGCGATCAATAGCAGAGGCACAGAGGAGCTGTTGTATGCGAGTTCTAATACAATGCGAAGTGGCATTTCTTTTTCCTTATTTTTTCTCTTGCGCGCCCATAAAAGGCATACGATTTTTTTTTCTTTACAAGAGGCTCAAGAAGTGCGAAGCAAGGTTGCTATAATGTAAAGCTATTCCAAACTCTTTCTATTCCATTTCAGCAATCATCTCTCCACGATTGGTTAAACATTTTTTGGGGCCAAACCCACTTTGCCTGTCTATCACGGGGTGTCACGAAAACCGCTGAAACTTTACATGAAGTATGACATGTGCACATTGATTATGCATGATAAAAAGAAAGCAGATTGGAGTAGTTTGAAGAGATTGGTCCCCAAATCACAATATTTCGATCAACTCTGAATATATAGGGAGAGGGGGAGGGGGGTATCCGTATAGGTACACCGTTGTATTCTCCCACTTTTGTTCCCTTCTATGTAGCTTTCATGACACTAAAGAGCATATTTAAACTCTTTATCTGGTTAATTGAAACGTGTGCTTATTAGTGGTCGGTTCGAAGTCCTACCTTAGTGTATCTTTCTTTTGCGAAAGGGACAGAACACGCTACAAAGTTGATGCAGCTCTAAAGATGCATTCCTCGCAACCATGGGGCCATTCAGAATTGAAATGACCATTGAAGAGCCCCTTTGGATATCGACATGACCATGTCGCGATCACGTAATCACCACGTCCCTCTTGCCTCTCTCTCTTTTAGTTTCGAAGTCTTAGTCTTCGGTGTAACTAATACGCATGAATGAGAACATCACATGAGGGCAGTCCGGTTGTTGACACGGGGATAAGCTTAGGACGAACAGAGCCATGAGGAGACTCGACATAAGAAGTACAACAGCACAGCACTCGTATTTTGTGCTTCTGCCCTCGAGTCTGCACTTGGAGATGTATTTGCTATTCAACGATGCTACAAAGTTATGAAGAAAAAAAAAACAAGCTCGCCCGCACAAATACCACAAGTGCTACACCATCGTGCGAGCGTAAACTTTATTTTCAAATCAATAAGATTTGAGTCCGGCGTCGTTTTAGTGGGTCTGGGCACCCGCCGCGGACGCGGTTCCCAGACCTTGTCTCGAAGCGGCTTCCTCGGCTCGCTGGACAGCCCAGAGTTGTGCTGTCAGGTTCGAGCTGAGCAGTGCGGTCATCCAGCGCGACCGGAGGCTGGCGGTGGAAGAGACGGAGGGGTCGGCACTGCCCGACTTGTTTGTTAAGTCCCGACACTCCCATAGCATGTGACTTATTGTAGCAACCTCGCCACACGATGTGCATCTGTTTGTAGTGTACATTTCGGCATATATGGCGTGCATGTGTCTGGGGTTTCTGTAACAATCTGTTTGTAATTGTCTGAAGTGTACTGCTTGCATCCTGTCTAACCTAGCGTGAGGGAATGGGTATACGCGTCTTTTTAACTAGTAGTGTGTCGTGATGTCGTGGAATTTTTGTAACATCGTGCGAACTTACAACAATTTGGTGTCGCAAAAATACTCATTATTATTCTGCGAAAAGCGGAAAAAATTAACTCTACCTTTCGAAGCAACAGCCACGGATTCCCAGAGTTATTCACTTCCTTGAGTTTGCTCACCCGCCGTGGTTGCTCAGTGGCTATGGTGTTGGGCTGCTGAGCACGAGGTCGCGGGATTGAAACCCGGCCACGGCGGCCGCATTTCGATGGGCGCTAAATGCGAAAACACCCGTGTACTTAGATTTCGGTGCACGTTAAAGAACCCTAGGTGGTCGAAATTTCCGGAGTCCTCCACTACGGCGTGCCTCATAATGAGAAAGTGGTTTTGGCACGTAAAACCCCATAATTAATTTTTTTTTAGTTTGCTCGATGGCAGTCATTGAATCAATAGCGTGGAATCCGCGAAAGCAGCAGACAATAAAATTTCGAGGTAAAGCCAGAAGGCTCGGAAATGTTACGCGCAAGCGCCGCTAATTTGACCGTTTTAGAATAGCGTCTGCAATCAAACGTAAGCGCATTACGTTTGAAAAGAAATGGCGTTGTCATCACCGCGCATGTTCTGAACGGTATTTGGTTTCTGTATGTTGCGTGCGCTATTCCGTGCGTTATTCGGCGAGCTTAACGTTGAACATGTATACGCGTGCTATTAAATTGCGTTGTCCAACATTGCGGCACCCATGGCTACCGCTTCAGCTCGAATCCTCTTCATGGCTACTGTTTCACTCTCGTTGATCGCCAGTATATATAGAAATTAAGGTTCGCTACCTCTAAACTCCCATGAAACGATAGTTGAGCGTGCATAACGCATCCAATTTCTGAGATCGTTCGTCGCTTCCGGCGTCCGCATGCCTAAATGTGACGCGTCCGCAAAGCGATAGCAGGATTACTGCTAATGCAATACCTTGGCTTCGATACGTTTGGCACAATGCACCAGACGGCGCTCTGTCTTCTGACGTCAGTCTTAGGTTTGCGTTTCCGCACGTTAAACTAAATGTCTTGAAGGGGCGCCGCGCAACAACATCCAGCAACGGTGCTGGCGTTTAACCTACATAAGGCGACAAACGCTATTCTAAATCTGTTTATTGTTATCAGCGCAATATCGCAACATTGCAATACAATGAATGTCCCGCTAGATATCTGCATACTCGGAGCAAGTCGCTTGCCACGCCTTTCTGGATCCCGTCAATGGCGCCCCTCCTCTTGCAGACGTTATCTGTCCACCCACCTCCAAATGCAAACATTGGCAACTCAGCGCATTATCACGTGTATGCTTTCCTTTCGAAATGTTAAAAAATATGTATTTTTTTAATGCATTCGGTGGAAAGACAAACAACTGAAAGAAAGCACCGATGGTATGAGCACGTGGCTATTTCTTTTTTAGCCACCCATGAAGTAACGCCAAAGTGATGGTAACGCAAGAGTGAATCTAGATAACCCAGTGAAACTGGAGTTACGCTGAGGGTTGCATTCTATGTCTCGAAACCTCTAGCTCATTAGCCCGAGGACGTCGCCAGAGGTCGCGGAGATCGTGAACTTTGCCAAATTCGGGCCTCCCTGTACACGCCCGAGGACTTTGTCTGTACCATACACTATCGAAGGATACATCACAGCATGGTGCCGTGAAATACAGAAAAATAATTCATCTAAATTTCTTTAGCTGTTCTTGACACCAAGAGCTCCGTGACTCATGACAATAGGCAAACCAAGCAACTCTCTTCACACCGCGCAATCTTGTGTGTCAGCCAAGAGAATTTGTTGTTCTGCCTTTATTTTTCTAGTCTAATTCCCGACTATCCTTTCCTCCAGCACTTTTTCGGTTTCTATTAAGAATTTTCACTTCATGTTTTATCTTACGGAAGGGCCTTAAAAATGAACGTAGAAGGTTTTTCTTTTTCTAGTTTAAGTTAGGCCTGCACAAGGTCCCCTTCCTCATCACGATAGGGAATGGGACAAAATCAAATGAAATTATTATTTCATGCCGTGATGATCGTGTCTGCAAAGTACTTCTCATATATGTACGCCACACACATAAAAAAAGAGAAACGAGGCAGCAGCCGAAAATCAAAATAAAAGCTCGCGTGCTCTTATTGTCGGAGCAGCCGGTCTCTTTTCCAGCAAAGCTGACAAATCTAACTTGAAACGTTAGAGAGATCAGAATGTGGTACAGCACACAAATAACTCGCCGCAACATGAACACAGGGATTCCAGCGACACGTAGATTGTGCAGAACTGCCGCCGAAATTGTGCCGCTCAGTGAGAAAAAGCGCTGCGCCGAGGGCAGCCCACCTTCCCATACACCACCGCCAGCATCGCCTCCCATTTCATTCACTCCTAACTCAGCTCAACGCCCTTGAACGGCTCATGTGGTGGAGCAGTGGAACCTTTAGCGTAGAATATTTTTGCCGCGATTTATAATGAAGGGTCCTTTAAAAGACCGAACTATAACCGTCCCACCTCTAATCAGTAATGTGAATGTTCACCCAATCATAAAAAGATGACCCAGAGAGCTCAGCGCTAACGATGAAGGTCCATCTTAGGCAGCTCGCCCATGTCACTCTAATAGAATCCGTGAGCAGATATGTTAGAAAACTTATGACACGACTCATCCACGAACGCACTTATTGCGGAAAGGGGGGCTAAAGAAAATCAGAGTGCTGTCTTTATCTTTCTATATGTTCGTCTTTCATGCTCAAAGCTCAACACACACATACACGTATAGTTTCTAAATGCGATTTCTGCTTGAAGTTCTGTGCGGCGAAAAAACGTTGCTCAAGAACATTGCCCAGAGTGACAAAGCCACTTTCTCGTTTCTTTTAATTCCCCATTAGCGCTGTCAATTAATGTTTATGTGCCGGTAAAATGTATGTAGATTTGATATATTTAGGAGAAAGAGATAGGTCAACAGCACGTTTAATGCTTACACATTGAAAAAGGCGCTATTTTCCTTTTCCGATTCTACACCGTACAAAAATTTACACGCCTAAAAGTGAGTACCTCACACTCATACACCTTATTTTTTTGGGAGGGTGTGAGCTATGGACCGCAACTTTTCTTTTGCGATTTGATACTGTAAAATAGTTAAAAGCTGTATATTAGATAACTTTAACCCTTACACCTTTTCTTTATTATTTTTACGTGTATCTATACCGGAAACACATTAGCTAAATTACTTCAAGACATAAAGAAGCGATGCTTAATTAAACACCCTTTGGAAAGGAACATTAACACCGCAAGGACTTCGTTCCACTCACAGGTAAAAAACCTAAAGCTACTCGATAAACTGCAAGGGCCAGCTGGCCACGCGGGTCATTGAAGGATAATTTTGTTGCAATAAATACTTTGATGGGAAGTCACTCACATTCGCCACATGAAGCCCCTTTTCGCTCGAGTTACTTTCGCTGATTGTGCCATCAATCCACTGGAGCCTTTCGACGGCCAGCATTGTCCTTCCTTCTGTACGACGTCTTTTTGTCATTTCTATTCTAGAGGACATTGTCGGTGGATCGAGTGATACCGGAAATCGATTGGTCAGGAGTCCCTTTTTGACGGTGAACCTGCTGTTCTTGTGGCTGCGTTTTGAGAGCCTCAATTTCTTTTGATTCGCCGTATAAGGCCTTGCTCTCGCATTTGAACGTTGAGCACCGTGTGTTTCTGTTTCGTTATTGGTTGACACGTTGGAATTGATGCCCCAAAGTTGCACCTGAGGTATGGACCATGAGTACAAGTGTAATGGAAAGGCTCCGGTTTGAGTTAGATTCATTAAAGTGCGCTATGTATTAACGCGCACAAGTTTCTCTTCTCTCTCTATACCTCTTTCATTCCTGCCCCTCCAGAAACGGGCCCCTGTCACGAGCGATTGAGCCTGCGGTGTCACATTATGCAGCCTTGCGCTACAACCGCCGAGCGCTGGCGGCGTACGCAGCTCCTCGTGAAATTCAATTTAATGAGAATGCATAGGGAACGACCGATATAATCCAGTGACAGATGCGCTCTCATTTGGGTAGTGACACGAATAGGCACTCAGAGTTCATTTAGAGGTGCATCGCATACTTCACTGCACCATTTGTTCTGACGTGTGGGTGAATAGTGGGAGATATATGTGTGGAATTAACGGCAGATCCGGCTGAATAGCTTGCACCCTTTTCACAGCAGTTATATGGCACTCGCATGTAGCGTTCACCTTTCACGTTGCTGGCACGCCCCCGGGGACATTAAAAATTATCTAGCTCACAAGGCAACGAAACAACGAAAATAAAAGTGGAGTACAAACATTTAAAAGTGTGCCCATTGTCAGCCTATCAGAGTGATGCAGTGCATGGATTCAAGTGCGGCCTCCTGAATAAACCGCAGTTCAAGTTCCGCGCTCACACTGTGTAAGCTGCGGCGCAGGCACCAACCCAGTTTGATCAATGTCTTATTTTCCTGCAGTTTCCGACTCATTCCGCATTCCTCCGAAGGTTACGCATGGCAAAGTGCCATTACTACACACGATTCGCCTGGGCGTTGCTTTCACCCACGCTAGGCACAATTTATAGTTCGGTTGAATCGCCTTTACTGCGAACACTAATAGACACCTGAAGCACTGGAGCAAGTATTGTGACTTCCCAGCATATATACGCCGTTTCCTAGCCATCATTCGGAGGCAACTCCTGTCGGAGGGTGCAATTCTCGGCCTATGGCCTGACACTGCAACTGCGAGGAAGGTAACAAAGCGTTGTGGAATGACATGGGACTAGACAAGCGGCTTTAGAAGGTCCGACGTCTAATGTACTTAAGAATTCACTCCTTCAATTCACTTCCCTTCTTCCTTCCCCAGTGAAAAATAGCAGACCATACAGTGCACCAGCTCAGGTCATATCTATCTATCTATCTATCTATCTATCTATCTATCTATCTATCTATCTATCTATCTATCTATCTATCTATCTATCTATCTATCTATCTATCTATCTATCTATCTATCTATCTATCTATCTATCTATCTATCTATCTATCTATCTATCTATCTATCTATCTATCTATCTATCTATCTATCTATCTATCTATCTATCTATCTATCTATCTATCTATCTATCTATCTATCTATCTATCTATCTATCTATCTATCTATCTATCTATCTATCGTGTGTGTGTGTGTGTGTGTGGCTACGGCATGAGCTGAGTCGGGAGAAGCGGAACCAGACGTAGGCTGGCGCAGCCAATTGACGCCATCTTTTCCTGACCATGTAAATGTCCTGTAAATGAACACTGGTCAACCTTAAACCGTAACAACATTATATATATATATATATATATATATATATATATATATATCACCTCTGAACCAGCTTTTCTGCCACATATAGCACACTCCGAGGAATGACTGAGGTACAAAATCTCATTCGCGGAGGAAAGTATTATAATCACATGATTACGTCCATGTTTAGATTCGTTCAGATCCTAGCACAATGATTGCTGGAATTGAAGGCTGCCGCTTTCTTCGGCATTAAAACAAATTCAGCGGCCCAAGCATGGAACTGTGGACATCGCTCCTGGGAAAACCAATGATTTTAGTGGAAAAATTGTGGTTCGTTATCAGGCCGACAGAATGTTTATGACAGCGTTTTTCTCTATGCAGTTATTAAGCTGCGATCATAAATAAGAACATTTTCTCTGCCAGATCAAGTAGGCTCTCCATTTCTGTTTGAGAGGCAACTAACTTTAGGTAAGAACGAATTCAAACTTAATTCTTATCATAACTCATACCGTTTTGTTTACACGACTCCAACTCCACAACGGGCCTTCAGGTAGTAGTCACGGTGGTGAAAAACAAATTAAATTCTGGGGATTGACGTGCGAAAACATCGATTTCGCTATGAAGCGCGCCGTGGTGGGGCACTCTGGGATAATTTTGGGCACCTGGGGTTCCTTAACGGGCACCCAATGCACGGTACATGGGTGTTTTTGCATTTAGCTCCCGTCGAAACGCCTCCGCTGCGGCCGGTATTTGATCCCGCAACCTTGGGCTTAGCGTTGCAACACCAAAGCCACCACTCCACCATAGCGGGTCGTAGTGGTGACGGAAGTTACCTTTCTGAAACACGCGTCTCGTCTGATGGTAAACCTCCTGGTTCTCATTGTGCGTCTACGCTTGTACACAAACGCGCAGCGAGTGTTTCTGTTCGCCGATTACGTGCTCGAATGTGTTTTCTGCAAGCAATCAGACGTGGGCCTGAATGAGGACGTTGGCACGTGAAATCCCGTTTTAATATAAACATATAGGTAATGAAGGAAAAATGAGGTATCCATCTAATTGTAGCAATCGCTACAAAGGAAACCCATACGGGTTTCTCGAAAGAAAAGCCTCGCAGTTAAAGAAAAATTCGGACTCGAACCCGGGACCCCCATCTTTCTGGAGCAGACGCTCTGCCATCTTAACTAACCAAGCGGCTAGCAGACGGCAAGGTGAAGTCGAATTTGCAAACCACTCGAAGCAAAGGCAAGAGTTTGACGCAATAATACTGCGGAAACCCGCAAGCTGGCGAGAAGTAATTAATTAAGGGAAAATGAGGCATCCACCCAATATATGGTGTATCATGCTTGTCGAGATGGTGCTGGCATGGAGTCTATAAAAGGAGAAAAGCTTGCGAAGAACATTGACGCGTATATTCAGTAAGACGAGCACAAAGAAAGAGGCTGTATACTAGTTTCTTTTCTATTGCATCGCCAACAGTGAAGCAAACTGAACGATTAATACTCTGAGTTCGTTTCATCGTTGCAAAAACAAGAGTATTAATCGTTCAGTTTGCTTCAATATTAATATTTTCGTTCTAAAGACAAGCTCTAGCAATGTCTAGAACACTCACTGGGACCAGACTCTTCATTGCTTTGCATATTCAATCCTACGACAATAAAGATAATAAGCTTATGCCCTATGTTTCTTTCTTTTAGTTCATTTTTTTTGTGTTCTGTTAGCTATCATGTGTTGCATACCTTGCTAGAAACTGCTTTAAACCACTCCCCTCTTTAATGGTTCAACTCCGAGAGTACGCCAAACTTAAAGTACTCCACTTACACTGCTACCATCGATCCCATTCTTGAGTATTTACGTAACAACAGCAACAACTGTTGCTATGCAATGAACGCTACCTGTATACCTCGAGCAAATGAGCACGTGGGCCGGAGCGAATTTGTGTAAGATAACCTTGTAAGCTATGGCTGACTGTATGTCCCGTGTGAGAAATTCGATATTTAGGTACTTGGCTTCGCCCCCGACGGTCACAACTTCGCCATGTCTTGCCTTTTATGTTTAGTTTTTGTTTGCCTTTGGTTTTCCCGTGAGTCTGTCTGAACTGTGTACGTGTCTCTTTACAATGTCAATCGCCTAGGTGCAAGGCTCCTGTCCTGTGCCAAGTACAGTGGCTTAGCTGTTATAAATCTTCACATTGAGCGCACAATGACGAATTTGATGGTAACCGCTGAAATGGCCTAGCTACGCTGGAAGATGCGATCAACTGACTTTGCATAGATGGGGTGAAGATAGCTTTGTGAGTAGTTTGACAGTTTGAACAGCGAGCGATTCGAGATGACGCCATGATGTCACATTTTGGTCACTCGCCAATTTATGGTATGTTAAAAAGCCTGCACAAGCTCAGCTAAGGCGTTTGTCGACGTGTTTCAATACAATCGTAAAATAGTTGCATTTAAGAGGAAGCTTTAGCTCGGACCCAACTCCGACGCGGCCTATTCAGATACATGTAAAACGCAAAAGCGCTTTGCTGAGGTAACTCCTGAACCGATTTTAATGAAATGTGTTGCATTTGAGAGAGAAGGTTAAATTCTAGTGACTGTGGGAAACGAATTTTCGATATAGGGCCTGAATTTTGTTGACGCAACATTCAAAAATTCGGAAGTTTAAAAAAAATAGAAGCACGAAGTTTACAAATTAATAGCTCTCGATCAAGAACAGATATCGCGGTCCTGTCAACGGCATCCATTAGATCATTCAAAGCGAGCAAATTCAATGTGTCAATTTATAGATTACGTGAATTTTTGCGTTGTGTACAGAGGTTATGCAAAAGCTGTATTTCCATGTTACTAAATTCTTTTATGCATGTGTAATACATCAGTTTTGTCCACTTTAGATGCACTATTAGATTCAATTGACAGAACTGTGATATCATTTTTCATTCCGGAGTTACAGAGTTGTAAATTTCAGAGTTTAGTTCTCTGAAAATTTGCAATTTTTGCCAATCTTTAGTAAAAAATTGACTACCTAAATGAAAAAATTCGAAACAGGCAGTCACTAGATTTTAAGTTTTTCTTTTAAATGCAACAAACCTCGTCAAGTTTGGTGGAGAGGTTGCCGAGAGAAACGAATTCTCCTTTTACATGTGTTTATATGGGGCCACCCGAGCTAAAGCTTCCTCTTAAGTACCATAGCTGGGTGCCTTCATTATTTCCAACTTACAGTTGTTGTACTTATCATTTCTTAAGTGTACAGCAGCTGTATTATTTCATTATTTCAGGAGTGTTTCGAGAGCTACTAGCGCTCCAATTGGCGTCACTGTTTACGAAATTCGTACGCGGAATCCAACCATGGCTGTTTGATATACAAGCAGAAGCCTGGAGAGCGTGTTGCTCCGACGGGTAGCTAATTAACCATGAAGGCTTAAGAAGCTTGCATGGACGCCCACCTTAGGAGACTAAGGACTAACTTGAGCGCCTTTGTATGGAAAGAAAACACTCTAAGCCGGCTTTGTTTCCATTAAAGAAGGGAGTAGCGCAGCCAGACTTCAGCTATATTCGCTGAGGCATGAGCGATTCATGCATGTCACAAGGAATGCATCAACCTGGACGGCCACTGTTGCTGGTATCGTGTCTTCAGAAGTCTTTTATGACATTGGATGAGAGTTACAGGACGAACAGCACATGATTACAACAGTTCTTCTTTCCACATTAAAAAGAAGAAACAAAGGAAGCTTTCGTATGAAAAAAAGCGACGCTTCCACTTTGGGTAATATTGAACCTACACTATTTGAAATACTGCTCAAATTTTAGAAACGTCCCATGAAGCTGTCTGCAACCGTTGTCGACCCTCTTGTTATGCAGTCAGTGGGCAGCGTAGTTTTAACGAAGTCTGTTGTGAAGTACACACGTGGAGCGTGCGTACTTATAGAGACGAAATTCTCTAGGCAGTGGTGACTTACTCTACGGCATAATGACTATTACGCTCAAAAAACTTGGAATGCCTTGTTGAATCATATCAGTCTCAACCAAGACACAGGATCCGTGTGCACTAGACGTTTCTCCTTCCGCATAGAAATGACCAGAAGTCAGGAATGTGAAGCTGGCGCGTGCGAAGAGGCGAGTGTGAGCCTTCTTTGTGATAGTTCTAGCTTTAATGCGCAGCGAAAAACACTATATACGCAGCAAGCTCGACAAGCATCATGACGACACCCTTACGAAAAATCGCAATCTTAGGCCCTGGTCGAAGTCGCCATCAGCTCTAGTTGCGCTGAAAACACCACTGTGCTTCTTTTTCCAATGCATCGGGACTGTATGGAAGGCTGGAGTCGTTCTCAGGAGCATTCCTCGTTTCTTTCTCTTCATCCGTTCTTTCTACCCGCTCGTCACCCCTCCCCCACTTCCCCTTCCATCCCCAGTCTTTGTGCGGAGTAGCCGACTCGACATTAATTTTGGTTAACCTAACCACCTTCATTCTATTTTTTTTTTCTATTTGTCTCTCATCACTTATGTAAGAGCAATTTTCACTGAACCGGTTTTAGTGCCTACCACATCTGGTAGTCATTGTCGTGATGACGGTAACTGATGGTCGGTACGGTTGCCAATCCTGGCACTGAAGAGAAGTTTTGTGAATAACGGTCGCCGATTTTCTTCAAGCCAGCGCGCCTCTCAGATCAAAGAACGGAGGCAAAAAAGAGTGCCGTTCAGCAGTCACACACCGAGCCGCATCCTTGAGTGTGGCAATTTCGTAGCTCGATCGTAGATCAGGAAAAGAGGCGCAGGGTGTAGGCCTTTGTATGGCATAAAATGGAATCGCCAGAGCCGTGGCACTGCGCGTTGCAGAAACCATGTGAGTACGCGACGAGAAGGTTTAGAATATTCCTACCTCTCTTTGGAACGTCTTCGCCTTTGCTCATCCATATACGCAGTTTCTATCTGGCGTTTCTGACAGAGAAGGATCTCCTACAGAAATGGGAGGATATTTCATGCGCCAAGTATGGGTGTAAACATACCAATTCCTATTTAAAACCAGCAAAAATAAACAACGCTAAAAACTTTGCCCAGGGAAGTCTGGTATGTTGCATAGGAGGAAATTTCACTATAAGCATGCGTTACGTGTGTGTGGCATATTGAAAGGTTAGGAAAGGTGCAGGAAGACGCGAAAAGGAACAAATGATGAAGCGGTAAGCGCGACGTCAGCTCTAAAAAAAAACATACCCGATGAATTGCGCAAATTTAAAGGGCCCTACAATCAGATGTCTTTTTTTCCTAACAAACACACAAAATACCCCTTTATAACAAAGTTGGTCCATGCTCTCTTCGGTCGCTACAAATTACGTTTTCTTCGTCTTTTGACTTCTCCCCAGCTTACTAAGTTTTCAATATTATTAGTCTCGATATATTCCTCAGTATGACGTTGCACGCCTTTTATTAGGTGGACGTCATTTCCCTTCGCCACAGAAATACTGAAAAAGTTAACCTTAAATTTCTTCAGCATATTGATATTTTAATTTGAGCTTTCTTTTGTGGATAATATAGTGAGTGATTTTCAAGCCTCATTTAGCGGGAGACGTATACATAATACGCTTATAATGTTAATTTTTCCTGTTTATGATCTCTGCTGCTCAACATTTCTCTTTTTTGAACGCTCTTTTTTGTCAACGGACAGCGGTAGGTGTTTGAAGTAGCATTTCTCCCCTCTACAGACCCAGTACGTGTAAAAATATCGCCATTTAGGATATTTATGCACTAAAATATGAAAAGTGACTATCATTACATGGCACATAGTGTCATGAAATGAGAAGCACATGCTAATTCAACTGCTGACTACACACTATCATTGATATAATTCCCCATACATTGAAATACATTCAAATCTTTCAATTTCCTTCCCCTTCCCTGTGCAGGTCAGTGCATGTCAAAGGTCATATGCCCACCGGCAAAAAGCTCTACCTTTCAATAGAATGCTTCTCTCTCTCTCTTTCTTTCTCTCAATAAACATACAGAGAAACTTCTAAACTAGGAGGCGTTTACAGGAGGCACGCATTTCTCAAGTCTCTACAGAATACATCGTGAGCACCACAGGCACAACATAGTGAGCGTAGGAAGCTCTTCCTATCCTTTTTGCCTCATTTCGTCGTGCTTTGTGCTCGCCTTTTAGTATTCAAGAAGATGTACCAACTCGCCCAAGAAGACACATTGCTCAGGAAAATACAACATTCACGCGCCATCGTAGCTTCCCGCCACGTAGAAGCGGCTACCGTTTTGCACTCCTCCGTTGCAAGAAAGGCTCTTCAGAGAACGTACGGTGATCGTCATTCGAAGCTCATCAAGCTTTCCGCTCTCGCGAAACGCTAATGTTGTTATTCTCTGCCCACTCGGCGAAACAACATTAGCGAGTTCTGGACAAGAAGGGACGCTCCTTTTCTGGCGAGTAGTTCTGACTGCGCTCCCCCCAAAAAGTAACAATAGCAGTTTTACATCAGCGTTGGCTCTTCAGAAAAGGTATCGTTTGTCACAGCGCACTCTCTGCGTCGATATCAGTAATAGATAGCACGGGTCCTATCCCGAGGCCCCACTTTCTCAGAATTAGGCGACGCTCCGTGCCGGCTTAATTATTTCCGTCGTACTGTGACGACGCCATCACTGCGACACTTTCTTGGACTGGGAAAGAAGTAAGAGAAAGCGCAAGGATAGGAAGGCTGGAAAGCTAAATCAACCAGATGAGCATCCGGTTTGCTACCCTACTATGGGGCCGATGAATAAGAGGAATAGAAAGGGGAAACGAGGGTGCGAGCGAACCTTGCATGCACGCGGCAGGTCGTACACGGATGATGGGAAAGGTCACTCGGGCCGGTGTACTTTATGAGCTGCACTACTGTGTACAACAAATTGCTTTTTTTTTGCCGTCGATGGACGTGGCCCACGACACCCTATAACAGAGAGAGAGCTAGAGAGAAAGGCAAAGGAAAGACAGGGAGGTTAACCAGAGATTATCTCCGGTTGGCTACCGTGTACTGGGGGAGGGGCAAGGGGATGCACTAGGTGAGAAAGAAAGAAGGATAAAAAAGGAAAAAAAACCTAAGCACACACACGCACGTACACACGAACTCTTTCTGTGGGCACTGTCACGCAGCCCGCAAAGGCGTTCCTAGTCTTGCGCAGTGTCACCGTACAGTCCTACGTCACACAGTGTACAGTCACATTTCGTCAGAAAGTCCCGTGTCTTTCAAGTATCGCAGCAGCGCCTTCATAGCGGATCGCGCTGATGTTCGCATAGGCCAGGTTCCAAGGATCTTGTTTTCTGTCATTGGGCGCTTGTCCAGAGATTCTCCCACCACTTACAACGAGGTCACGCATCACATTTAGCTTAGTAGGAGGGTCTATCCGCTCCCACATAAAGAACTGACCAAAGCACAGACAATCACCCTCAGACTTTTGCAGACGGGGATATACCCCAACCCATTTTTGTTACACTCGATCTATCCAGACACGTATACTAGCAATACCTTCCCTCAGTGCGGCGATTCAGCTAACTTAGAACATATGCTCTGGCGATGCCCGAGCTCGTTACGAGGCACAGATCAAGCAGACCAGTCAAGATGGAATACCTCACTGCGAAGCTCCGACTACGGGGACCAAATCTGGGCCGTCCAGAGAGCCCACGATGCGGCGGTCAGGCTCGGCGTGCCCGTCCCAACGTGGGAGCGGCCCGCTGCGCGATAATCGGGTATCTCGGGACTCACAATAAAGCTTTTCCACCCTACCATCCATACATGGACATGGCCACACTTCCAGCACTTTTGACTCACAATATGATATTGAGTATAGCAGCTATTTATATAGAGAAAAGGTGCTAGTTTTCTGCCTGAAGCAATATGGTCCCTCACTCATGTAGCAAAGATAAACAGGGCTTATCACGGACCGCATAACGCAGCGCGAATGAGAAAAATGTTAGAACAGTTGATAACAATTGCTGTCACGTAACAGGAAGTAAATGGGTGGGAGAAAAGGACAATTTTAGACAGATGGGCAGACATAGGAATGTTATGGCCCTTCAGGCTGCTTGATTACAGTGCGAGGTACCAAAACCTTTCTTGTCAGTTTTTGCTATTGATCAGAAGGCCTCGCACGTTCTATCGGGTTTGTTCCTCTCTTTGAATAAACTGTACGAGAGTCTTCGCTTTCGGCGGCAAATGAAGTGTATTGGCGTTGGCCCAGGGAAACTCACGTTTCCTCTGATAACTGTACTTACACAAACTTTTGGCAATGGGGTTATTTCTTTTAAAATGTAGTAACATCATATCGCGATGGGTACCACAACTTCTGACAGCTGTCACAGGTTTATTATTTGTGATGCGAGAAATGTAGCTGAAAGCGCAAAATAATTTGTCGATTCACTGTGCCGCATAGAGTTCCAGTGCTTATACCCGCCATGGTTGCTTAGTGGCTATGGGGTTAGAGTGCTAGGCCCGAGGTCGAGGAATCGTATCCCGGCCTCGGTGGCCGCATTTCGATGGGGCCGAAATGCGAAAACAGCCGTGTACATACACTTAGGTGCACGTTAAAGAACCCAAGGTGGTCCAAATTATTCTGCAGTGAGGCCAAGCGTTCATTCGGTCTTACGTCTTGTCTCTGCGAAGCCGTAGGATTTTATTTTCTCAGTGTCAGGAGCGTCGTTATTGTGGAGAAGCGGTGTGACGGTGACGTTCCGTATCGCTGCCCGTTCAAATTCAATATCGCTGAAGAAATGCGAGATGGTTCAAAACGCGATTCTGAACCTCCTATTGATCCCGCCGTCCGGGCGCCTTCGAGAGCGCGTTTGGCGTCGCTGCGCATTTTATGTTTTGCCATCGGCATCGCCCGTCTCCCGTACCAAAAAAGAGACGTGAGAAGAAACTTAAAGAGAAAAGTTTCCTCGACCAAATGAATAAACTTTGGAACCGTACCATCGACTACGATATCAATTGAACTGAACAGATTTTGGCGCTTCAAGAAAGTTGCGAAGGACGATTGGCGTGCCTGTATGAGACATCAATTCGCGAACGGAAAATTTGGAAGCAGAAGAACATTACATAAAAAGCGTTGTAATCGTTGTAGACACGGTGTTGGCTCGGTTAACCGAGAATGCGCTGTCGCCCATAACCTACGGATAAATAACAAGTTCGACACATGTGCGGTTGCCCCGTACTATTTACTCCCCTGATCTTCAAAGCGCCTGACTTTATGCAGTCTACGTTGCAAATGCTAATCTACGAGAAAGACACATGCCTTTGTGCCCATAAGTTGAGCACATTTTACGAACAAAAAATAGACATTACTACTCGATTTTTAATGAAATATTACAGGAATGCTTCCGCCGAGAAGTCAGCAGCGATAGTCTATATAGCTTCCTCCATGATAGCCTCCTGCTTACAGCCAACGAGGCTGCAGTAACTGTTGTGCGCTCTCAAGGTTTATTGGAATTACTTTGGTCGAACACTTTCATCGCGCGCTATCCACTCGTGTCCTAAAGATCACGTTATTCGCACCGTAAATGTTCGGAGCCCTATATTGCAAGCACAAACTGGGAAGCCTCGACCAAATCCATTAAGATAATTCGCATCTCTCTTGTTCTTCGAGCTGAGACTTACTCGTTGCCTGTTTCAAAGCCTTCTGTGCGAATCTACTCATTACAAAAGTAACTTTCGAAGAAATTAATAATCAAGATTGAATATCTACTTCCATCGGCCCATTTGAGCTACTCTCGTGGGCGTTTAGACTACAGCAAGAGAAAAAATAGGGGAAATAAGGGCCATATTTTTGTCCCTATTTCTTCCTTATAACAAAAGATTGAAATGACTTGATCACTATAGCGAGATTGCCCAATGCTAGTGAGCTGATAGAGTAAAAAAAACAAACAAGGCGCAACTTTTAAGTGCTTGGCGTGACAAATGAGCTAAACAGTATGGCGAATTCAAGCACGTGCCATAGGAAGAGACCTGAATATGAAACCGAATATTTAAATCGCGGTCACGACGCTGCAAACTGTTGGTCAGGAGCTTACTCAACACACTCAACACATGTTCTGCCTCTTCGAAATGCAACTGTTGGTGGGCCGGAGCAGGCCACCGGCAGTTGCGCTCTCTCTCTCTCTCTCTCTCTCTCTCTCTCTCTCTATATATATATATATATATATATATATATATATATATATATATATATATATATATATATATATATATATATATATATATATATATATATATATATATATATAGGACACGCGTATTTAGAAAGGTTGCACGCACCACTTCAACATTCACAGTTTTATTTGGTTTATTTTTTACTTTTTCATGAGCTAGTAAATATATCCTACGTGACTGGCTTCGAACACTTCACACCGCCACTTTTTTCCGCTTTGACACTCTTAATGCTGATGCATTGCAAAGGGAAGTTTCAGGCGTTAGTCCTTTAGGCAGTTTATATCGTCCTATACAAAATAAGCAAGAAAGCAGTTTCGCCTGAAGGGTAAACCAGTGGTGGTGACAGCAAGGATTAGCCTTGTGCGTGAACTCCTTGGATGGTTTTTGTAACTCTACGTGGGTGCGACAAGCTATCGCTATGCAGCAGGCAAGGCAGCTCCAGCTGGGTAAGAGGAACAGCAGCTACCAAACACCTAACAACGCTCGCGTAGGGGAGCCTATAGGTTGACCGGCGCTAGCAGAACATTTATCAGGTCCATCGAGACAATTGAGCGTGGCGTTGACGGTGCGTCCACTTCAATTCATCGCTTTTTTTTCTTTTTGCAGCTAAAAAGCATTCTCCGTTCTCTGGACACCTTCACTCTGGAAAAGTTCTCGGAGGTGTTGCTCGAACACTCCACACGCATGCCGCGCATGTGCTGTCGAGTGGGAACGCATGACGATCGCGGCGTGAATGCTCCTAAAGAATCCTAAACTGCAATCCCAATAAATGCTTTCGTTCATGTATTTCATGGCGGCTGGTGAAGGAGATTGCCCTGTAGGTAACGAAAGAAACAACGGAGAAGGTTTTATTGGGGAAATCCAGGGAGGTTGGTCCAAGTACACTAGGTCGCCTTCTTCTCTGCTCAGAGGGAAGAAAAAGAGGCGTATCAGAAGTCAGTATGAGATTCTTACATCTACATCTTCGTTGTCCTCGATACAGCGCGCACCGGCTGTCCCTAGTGACCGCGTTGGCACGCCTTGACGACAGGCCACTTTCAGAACAGTCAGTCTTGGAATGCCGACATGAACTGTCGTCGCACCAAAAGTCGGTCAAGGCTCTGTTGACCTTTTTATGTGGCAGTCGCCTATTAGAACCACTATAGTGATCCCATTCCGTCCCTTTTCATTTTTTTCACGCTTTTATTTTTGTCACGCTCTTCTTTCCGTCTTTACTTTCCATTTACCTCCTTCTGGTGCAGGGTAGCAAACCGGAGGTTTTAACCCTGGTTAACCTCCCTGCCTATCTCTCATTTGCATCTCTCTCTCACTCTCTCTCTCTCTCTCGGTCTCTCTCTCTCTACATCTTCGTCTTCACTTAGCTCATTCGTAGCTTTCAATGTAGGCCTGTGTTAAATCAAATGTATACGCTAACGGTCGGATGTGAAAACGACTTGAAGAGCGAGGAAGCGGTGCCGAAATGAAAGCTGCATGGTAGGCTGATGGCGTCTCGGCAGTCGCAAGCATTCTAACCTGACTCAGTGCGCATACAGTCTTTAAGTGCCATGAATTCAGACTCTCTACGAAGCCTCGCCGAGCGCACGATTCCCCGCTGAAACAAGATATCGCTTCGAGTAACGACTTCACTGCTCTCAGAGTTAACACGGTTACCGCAATCTCCGCGGTCGCTGTTTGGTCGAGCACAGAGTTTTTCACGGTCAGCGAGAGAGGACGTAGGCTTGCGTCTGGGACTACGCTGATAAAAAGCAGTCCTGATAGATGACGCCAGTGAAGAACGATCCCGCGCCTGCGGTCTTGCGGCGAGAAAGTTGTCTACGCGCATGCGAAATGAGAGTGATGGAGAGATAGCATTTCTTTTTTGAAACGCCAGTAACGTGATCCTCTCTAAACAAACCGGCAACGCATGCAGCTGAGCAAGCAGCACGTGGACACTGCACGTACTACTTGGAGGTCGGGATGTCGGGAAAGTGGGGGGTAGCAGGAGGTTGATTTGATTAGCTGTTTGTAGGAAGCTACCGAGATACAGAAAAATGATGATGGGGCTTCTTGGGCAAGTACACCGCACGGCTATCGCGAGAAAGAAGATGGATCTAACACTTTACAGAATATGCGATAGAGCAAAATAACGTGAATTAATTCAAAACAAAGAGTTTTCGTGCTTTGTGTGCTTACTGTTTTTAAATGTTCATATTGGGAAAAAACTAATTAAGTAGCCACAAGAATGATCAATGCGAATGTTTTCTTTTTCTTCCGAATTGAATGGCCTCATGAAAAAAAAAAGAACATTTGTTGTATTTAGGATTAAAGATAAATGGCAGATAGAGCTGCAGACTAAAAATGAACTGCAGCATGGCAGGTAGCCAGTGATTCTCAAAGTAACCGTACATTCAGTAGCCGCGCATTCACACCGGGTTAATTTTGACCACTTGAGGTTTTTAACGTGCACCCCATGAACGGCACATGGGTGTTTTTTTTTTCTTCATGTCGTCTTAATCTAAATGCGACCGCCGCGACACGGATTCGGTCCCGCTACCTCGAGTTTAGGAGCTGAACACCAAACCCACTATGCCACATGGCGGGTATAAATTGAAAGAAGAGCAGGCGCACGTAGAAAAGCAAAAACAACCGTTTAACTGAAACGTTTCGGCCGGGTTCCCGCTTTCATGAAGAGTGAGATTACAAGCACCCAGCGCTCAGTTTATACATTTCCTCTGTAATGCTGAAGCATGTTAAAGCAAAAAAGAAAGAAAGAAAGAAAGAAAGAAAGAAAGAAAGAAAGAAAGAAAGAAAGAAAGAAAGAAAGAAAGAAAGAAAGAAAGAAAGAAAGAAAGAAAGAAAGAAAGAAAGAAAGAAAGAAAGAAAGAAAGAAAGAAAGAAAGAAAGAAAGAAAGAAAGAAACGTAAGTAGCCTATGAATACAAACCCGCGTACATTCAGTAGCGTCCACTAGGGAGAGGTGTGAGAAATGTAAGATGGAGAAACGCAGCCAGTACAATGCAGGGCAAAGGGGTCACACGTTACCGCAGAGCATGCTAGGGTTTGCAGCTTCCAAAAGAGTGTTCCTGCTGTTCTTTGTTTGAGGTTACTGCAACTTTTGTGAGGCTACGAAGACGTTCAATACAGCCCCGCTTCGTTATATGGCACCCACACTGTGACCTCCACTTACCTCTGAGTTCCTCGATCTGCCATTGCATTCCTTGCCCAGCTGGTATCTTCCGGGGTTGCGGGCAAACAGTTTTTTGTACAAAGTCTATGGGTGTACGAAAAATAAAATTACAATAAATGAAAAATTATACGACAATGTGAAGTAATAAATATCAAAACCAGAGAAGGGCAAGAAGATTCTATAATAAATCGTGTGGAAACATGCATATAGCTTCATACGCATCCTATATACTATATACAGTACATAACTGTGAGCAAGTGCAAAAAAAGAAGAACAGAAGGAAATGACAATAGTATTCATTTCTCTTTATTCTCTGAAGAACTACTCCCTTTGAATATTTACTTACACGGTGAAAGCAAAACGAAAGATCCAACAATGACAAGCTGGAGCTGTTCTTGTTCTGATTTGCAATGTCATTAAATAAATGACGAATAAATAGAAATTAAACTGAATGAAAAGTATATATATATGTATATATATAGTATTCTTGTCCTGCAAACCCCTTAGCAAACTAGGTACTGCCCCGAATCAAGATATATGGTGTTAACTAATGGGCTTATGATTGCGCAGCTCGTTCTAGCTAGAGCTTATTGTTTTCCATGATTCAACTTTAATGGAGTCATTGAATATTCACGCGCCATGAATCATTCTTTGCTTATCTGACCGAGGTTGGATTAGTCATCCGTCGATACACCCAAAAAGAGAAAGAGCAGCAGAGGTTTCACCAGTACAACCAACTAGAATCTTGCTGCCGTTACCGTTAGGGCAAGAAAACAATTTTTTTTTGCTTTGCACTGCGGAACAAAACAAGGAAGCATGGACTGCACGCTGTTGCGTGCAGTTCAACATCAAGATGTTTCTATAACGATCGCTTAACGGAGGCCACGCGGCGGGTTCAGTCATCCATCTTGCCGACGCTGTTCCACCTCTGGCAAGTGTTTCGAAAAGAGAGTCGTAATTAGGGGTTGCTACTCGAAACGCAGAGCACTAAATCGTGCGAGCGAGGCGGTACTGTTGGTCTGCCTCGAGCTATTTTCTTCTTGCGTTCGTTCGGCTGCTCTATAAGATCGCCATATCAGTCGCTTCTCGCCGTTAGCTTCGGGCCATCAGGGGGCGGCGTCGGCAAAGCGTGCTGCTTTCGCTCCGCCGGTCTGCGTGTTTCGGTGCATCGAGCCATGCGGCGACGCTGTTGCAAGGCAACCATGTGCTGTACAAGCCGGCAGGCGCACCCGGTGGATCAATGAGCGGAATCTAACCAAGCGAAGTGTAGGACACGACGTATCCGTCAGCGTGGACGCTTTATCCCAAAAGCCGGTTGATGTATTTCTGTTGTAGATAATCACCTCGATGCCCAGTCGGACGCCAGCTGCAGGCCGTTGCAGTCAGCGATGAGGCAACGCTGCAGACGTTGATTTGATATTGAGGGCCCTGCAGTGGCGGCGCGGACAGATTATTGCGCAAGGCAGCAAACTTATACGTGTGGAGTGGATGGCGATCTTTTCAGTTCACTGGTATATACAAAACAAATAATGATTTACGTCGAAGCGTACTAAATCAATTTATTTCCCGGAGAAGCTCGATAGTAAAAGGTTGCTGGATATATATATATATATATATATATATATATATATATATATATATATATATATATATATATATATATATATATATATATATATATATATATATATATATGCTGCTACGGCAAAGAAGTTATTGTGCACACAACTGTAAGTAGGGCACGATACAACGTAGCAACGTTTGGCGGTGGGATCAAGCGATGGTGAAATTCCTGAACTTGCCGTGCAACCGGCCCTGCCGTCCTGAAGAATTGCTGGAGAAACCGTCGAAGAATATTGTCAAGGTCGGCGATTGCTTTCTTGCGCAACCTGCTCAACGTGCGCGTGCCGTCCATGCAATCACGAAACCTGAAGGCTACATCAGCATACACGGAAAGTGGCCATCTCGCTGCGAACCACAATGTCGAATTATATACCACGACACAGTATACCTTGTTGTAATCACTGCACTCCTTTAAAACTGCGTAGCAACCAGCACTATCCCTAGTATCCTGGCTGCAACATCGTTGCAATGGCTCTCGTTGGAGTGACCGCGCTAGGTGAGGAGGTGCCTGCTGCGGATGGGAGAGGGGCGAGGGCACTGTCACTTTGTATAATTATGACTACAGGCCCCTCGTGCCACCCTGACACATCCACTGTGGACGATTGAATGGTCTCTATATATAGCCATACTGTATCGAACAGTAATTACCTAGTCGAGCAATTACCCAGTGACCCATGTTGTCTGCTTAGAAAAACAACAGCCTGCACACGTAAGAGACCAAGCTAATACAGACAACTTGGGTCATTGGGAATGGCTGTCACTGTTTATTGAGCGAAATCGTCCAACCATCAAAAGTGGTCGAAGTAGCTAAAGAAAGCTATCGCTTTAAAAGCTTCCAGCTTAATATCTTTTTTTCTCAACTCTTTCTACAATTCAACTAACTCGAGCATTTTCAAGCCACGTTTTGATGTATTGTCGTGAGAGCAAATACACTTCGAACTTCATACAAAACTGCACAATCGCATGAATTATACAAACGGGAATCATACTGCCACGCAATGCATTGATCACGACTTAAGGATGAGGCCCCATTCGTGCGCATGGATCTGATGCGTTTATCTTTACTTAAGCCGTAAGAATGGAAATTCTTTCGAAAATGTTTGCTTCAGTTACTGACCTTGACACTTTCATGCACGAATATGGAAAATTTTGGGGCTATTTTAATCAGACTAACTACAACTTAAAAGGTATGCGTAGGGTTTGACGTTTTGCACGCATGCAAACCAACCTCATACTTTTTCACATATATAGTTACGATGCGGCATTTACTCATGTGTATTTAGGCGCATGATTTTGATTTCATCTCATACTCTCTGCATTATTTAATGACCTTGCTTCATTATACACGTCGCGCTTTTCTTTACGCATTGCCCCCCCCCCTTTCACATCATTATCATATGCCTCTAGGGCATTTATGGTAAATGAAATGAAAAAAATAAAATATAAAAACATTAAAAATCATAATCCACTCAATGCTGGCGTACGCTCTAGGGAAATTCTGCGGCCTTGATAATCCTCACTTACTCGATGGTGTGTGTTTTTTTCTCTGAAGAGCGGTTCATGCTTTATAACTTCCTATTGAACACATGCTGATGCTATTTAGCTGTTGTTTGGCCAACAGCCCACCACTTTCCAGATTTTAGCATACACCAGTGGTCCTATTCACGTTCTAGCGAGTTGCGTTAGAATTTTGTTCGCTTTGACCATTACCTATGTGATCTCTTACTCTCCTTTTTTTATTTTCCTATCAATGTGCCTCCCACTCCGCCGTTCCTTAGTGCACAAAGCAAACCGGATTTTCTCTCTGGTTAACCCCATTGCCTTTGTCTTTTCCCCTCTGTTCTTTCTTTCCCTCTTTTTACCAGTAGCATCTGCAACAGCTTGAGCTGTGCCTCGCTCATTCTGCCTGAAGGTTCCCTCCTGCTAAAAACATACTTCATAAGAACAGTTCACGCAAATCGACACCTTTTGCAAAGGAACCTATAAGGCGCCATTTTTACCTTTGTGATGCCTTATGGACTTTCACATTATTCCACCTTGCGGAACATATTCAGTGGCATTTTTTTACATTAAGCTATATAAGCGCGCCGTTATGCAGATATCTCTGGCAGATTACGTGACGACAGGGGGATATTCTACGTAATATTCGAGGAAGAACAGCGGCTATTCTCACCACCATCATAGAGCGGGTGCGTATCAGAGCGGAAATGGCAAACGACGTTTCGTGCTACGACACACAAAGCAGAGACGATAATGTAGCTTATTTTTCGTCCATATTCTTTTCCCATGTGAGTAAAATAAAAACAAAGAAAAACCCACACGTACAGTACAGTTACAGGTGCCGAGAATTCCCATTTACTCCGTCATTACCCACGTTGTCAAGAATACACCAGTGTAGGAATATCTACATCAGGGGGAGAATGATTTCTAAGCAAGATCACATTTTACCATTCACGGAAGTTCGATGTCAAACTTTTCTTCCTCATGTGAAAATTTCTTCATTATGGGAACTTACAAGTCACCGTGCGGTAATACCTAAGGAGCTTTCTTTCGTTTTCTATCTCGTGCAATAAAAAGCCATCTTACAGGTTTTCGCGAAGCATATCGCAACATCGCAACCTTTAAACTAATGATGATGATTGCTCTTTGCGGTTCTCGCAGCCAGGCGGTCGCCTTTATTTACATGGCACTGCAGAACGGATTCTCGTTTACATCGCCATGCGCTTCACCCTTCCTCGGCTTGTTAGATCCAGTGCTTTACAATATGACATTGTGCCTCGTTTTATTACGCTAAAATAATTTCATTTTTTTAAATGAACAGACACGCGAAGTCATCTAGACGAGGTGTCTATGTGACCTACGACAGGAGCGCGTGTTTCAGAGTCGTGAGTCTAACTGCCCACAGGATGAAAGACAGAGACGAGAAATACACTTCGTTCAAGAGAGTTCATTAGAATTCATGTTCTGCATGGTATAAAAATGAAGTTTGCTGGGGCTAAAAATTATGTTAGCGTTCAACAGCCATCGAAACCTGCCTGCTGGGACCATCTTAGAATGGTTTAAGTTGCAGTAGAGAGGCTCGTTTAGCGTACAGAGCTCAACGCTCATTTGCTGGAGTGCAAGTCCAACTTCGTTTTCTGAAATGCGACCGCGCGGCATTGTACCCACTACTACAAAGGTTGTGTCAGAACTAACGGCATTTTCGCATATTTTCTTCCTATATGTGTTACATTTTATGTCTAGTTGTAGCCACCAATCATAATTTTAATTGATTGTATGCGCTGCAATACTATTTTCTGAGTTCTGTTCACGCATTCATATCCTTATTGAAGCTTCTATTTTGACTCATGCAGCCTCACTAGGCCCAGTGAGCTCATACGAAACTTGAATAAAAACCCACTCCACGTTTTATTTAACGAGTACGGAAACATCTACTATTTCCGCTACTAGTATCAAGACCGGGGTGGTAGGACTCACCATGAAAGATGCACAAGAGCACTGTTGTCGCAGTTGAGCCTTAAAAAACTAATTAACTGTCGATGTAATTGATATAAATCACGGAAACATGGAGCGAACAAAAATAAAAGCAAGCGCGACGCATGTACGTGGCAACACTTAGCAATCCTGAAAGCATATGGCGAGAAAGTCGCGACTTCGTGCAATTTTTATCCCGTAACATTTTTGGAAGAGATGCCGCAGGGTCGTAAACGCGTGGAAACGGTTCCGCAGTGTGTCTTCTTCCGCGTTTGCCATTTCCTGTATACGCGTGCAAGGGTTGCCTCGCAGTCGCCGTGCTTTGAAGGAAGCGACGACACACAGTGACAGACGCTCGTCAACATTGGCAGACTTAGAGACAGTCGTAAAAACTGCTGCTTATGAGGCACTAACGTGGCAATGGACAGTTCGAACAATATACTTCAGCAACCAGAAAGAGAGGAGCCAGCGAACGTACAACCTCGCTCTATTTCCTAAACGCGGCAAGTAGATCCACCAACAAAATTCAAAAAAACGCACAAGGAAGGGCGCCATTGTAATCAGTTTAAGTGAGCGATATAAACTTGCCAGAACGACTGGGAATCCGATGGGTTTTGTTTCTGAGAGGGCGGCCAGCCGTCAATACCACAACAGCCGTCGCTGCGCGTCATGGGACCTACTTGCAGTCGGCACAGCGCATTCCTTGAGCCCCCATTTAATGTCAACGTATACGGCTTTAAACTAGAAGGACGTTCCCACAACCGAAGCGTCTTCGGTCGTTTCGTCTAAGATGGGCCATTTCCTTTACAGCCTTCCATGTCTGTCGTTCTGCAAGGAACTAAAACATTTTACTCTCCGCATCAAACAAATGGAACCCACGCGGGAATGGAAAACAGGGTGCTGGCATAATTGGAAGACGTCTCCTAACATTGGGCTACGATGTTGAAGATGTTAACTTATGAGGAGAACGAGAAAGAAAGAAACAAAAGATACGTTGAAAATAAAGACAGGAATGAAAAATATATGTAATAAATGGACATGTTGACAGTACAGTTCGGCGCCGTGAACTTTCCCATAATGCCGATGAAGTTCAGTGCTGGTGTTGTAGCTGCTGTTGCTACGCGTTGACCCACTTTCTAGAACCACTACAAGCTATGAAGCCAGATTCTTGTGCAATGCTTGATGTCGTATACGCTCGCATTGCACTCTCTCTCTTTCTTATGGGGGAGGAGGGGCGCTGCGACAGCAGCCAAGTGCATGCACGAGATTGCCCGTCCGCTTGTCGGTCGTTTCCATTACGCTGCCGTCATCATGCCACCTTTTTTCTCAACATAGTGTTCTCTGGCTACATTTTCAACTTGAGCTTTACCTTCCCCACATGGTGAAGAAACACAAAACATTGCTGACCTCCTTCACTGGAGACATCACTTTCGTCCTTTCGAAAATGTTGACTTGGGATACCGAGGCGGTAAACGCTTAGCTCTCGTGCTACATCGACTGGACAATCTACGAAGCAGTGCTTCCAATAAACTTTCTATACGCCTTGAGGAGAAACATTTGCGTAGGATACTCCTCAATAGAAAGGTTAATGAACATTCACGCTCTCGCACTCTGTAAGCCACAGGCCGAAGCCGGTGCTCCTACCTGATAACACTTGATAACACCCGACAGCAATGCCAAAGTCTCACTGGTTCATCTCATAGCTTTGATTGGCGTATATTGGTGTCATAGGTATTCTAAGAATTAGTATCTCTTGTCGAAAGTATATCAGCAATGCCTAATCGGCAGTTGGTGAAACAGAAACAATATGAGTTGCAAAAATTAGGGAACCTACAAGTAACAGCCGGCGCTGCAGGTCTAACGAACTCTCAGTAAACAGAGCACTTTTTCTATATTTCTGCGCGTCTGGGTAATGCACCATAACCAAAAAAATTGCTAGTGTCGAAAATAGACGGAAACCTCAGTAACTATGAAACAATTGGTTGACACACTAAAGAAGATGAGGACTAAAATTTGGCTACGCGTTGGAACGTACCGTGCACGTCGAGCTTGACCACGGTTGAGATGCCAGAACCAACACCATTCTGAATCTGGCACAGGTAGCGACCGGCGTCCGAGCGCTCAACTTCATTGATGACGAGCGAGCCATTCTCCAGCACGCGGGAGTGGGAGCTGCTGGTTATGGTTGCAAACTGGCGGCTGCCGTCCTCAGACACTAGAGCCAAGAACAACAGAAGCAAGGTAAGATCAAAAGTCAAAAGGATAAGTGCTGTCATTCTTCCGCATAGAACGAAAGAGAGGTTTATCCAACAATGAGCACAGATGCCTTGTAGTACATACAGATACTCATTAAAAAAGACTTTCCATTGGGTGTGAAATAGTTCTTTCTGCATTGAAAATTTAGTGTCAGCACATTTCTTGTGACTTCGAAATAGTAATAAAAAAAGCGTTCAACCACAGAATGGATTCAGAACTATTGAAAAAAGTTTTTTTTTATATTTATGTGTGTTTAACGCTAGAATTCACTATAGGAACGTCATATATGAGAACATACCTATTTGACGTCTAGCACATTTGGAAAGCACGTATATTGCTCCTTGAAAAATATGGTGCCAGTATGCTTGATGGCATACTGGCTCCAACAGTGAACACCCAGTGGGTCTATCTTTACCAGACCACTGTTAAAATATTATTAAATCTTGCAGCACAGGCCGAATCAGAAGTTTCAAGCTGTGTACGACAGATTTCAAATATCAATTATTTTTTCATTGTTTCTGATTTCGAAGCATTGTTTTGGCGTGGACTATTACGCATGCCAAGGTAGCGCTTGAAGGGGATTTCTGCGTGTCTTAGCTTGTTAGGTACAGTAATAAACTAAATAAGAAGAGTGTGAGCTGTATAATAATAATAGTTTTGGCATTTAGAACCCCAGAATTTAATTTATTAGTAACAATGTTATCCACATTCGCACGAGCAGGCACACATACAGGAAAATGGATAGCGATAAGAAGAGTCAGATGCAGAAGTGCGCTGACGCAGGCAGATCTGTGGGGCATACCGAAGTGGGATACAACAAATATGATGATGATGATGATGATGATGATGATGACGGGATATATTCTACTTCTTCCCGTAATAAATACCACTGTTGATTCCAACTTCAGCAACCTCGCAAAGCTTCTTCCGAATTGAGGAAAGAAGTAACAAAGAACCAGCTGAAGTAGGGGCCGAATTCACAAAGCCTGTAACAAAAAACTCACCTTTGCCACTTGCTGAATGCCTTTGTTAATAATATCTCCGCATCAAGACTATTTGCAGTTTGTTTTTACGAACATTTCTAGCGTAAGAGATTCTTGTTAATACGGGCCAGGACCATGGCGCCACCTTTGACAGTGGAAACTCTTTCATCACCTAGTTTGGTCATGGGTGTAAAGTTTCTGTGGCAACAATGTAACCATAGCGAAAAGTCATAGCTAAGGGCTGAAAAAAAGAAAAGGTCGCCGCAAATGCCAGGCGAAGAAACGTTGCAGCAGTTTAAACAGGGGCAGAGCGTCAGAGTCAGTAAACCTTTTTAACTTTCTTCTAGGCTGATCTAAACAGGTTTAGTTTCTTATGTGAAGAATCATTCATTTTATATAATTGTAGTATTAAAGTCGAGGTCCACTATGGGAGTGGCGTGCGCTGCCGTCTCCGTGATGTCTCTTGGAGAATCAAGTGACCACGGCTCCCACAATCCCGCGCAACGCTGAACAATTATCTGACGAAAGCTGTTCTCTTATTCTTTTTCTTATTCTGGCGTGCATGATTATGGCGGATTTCTCTGCTTAGATGTTCGTATGATTAGGTGATTAGCAGCAACTCTTAAATTTTAGAAGGTAAGCTTGTGGTTTGAAGATATTCTGATTTTAACGCTGTCAAGCAGGACGAGGACAATAATAATACGAATACTTACACCTGCATAGGACACTTACAGTATCTTAAAAAAGACTGTTCCCTATACACTTGTGTTCCCAGTAAGTAAATGTAAACAGAGAATTACGTAAGCTGTCAATAAGTTTATGCCAATTATTCTTGCTGTGCAGTCCTTATAAGTAACGCATAACCCTACGGATACCTGGTTTAATTGACAAGTTAACTAAGCTTCCAAACTAATAATTGTACAACTTTGTTAGATACGCACAGTTCACTCGAGCGGAGAAGGGTGCGCTTGATGTAGTACGATATTGCCGCACACACTTCGCTGAAATCACAGCGTCTCATCAAGTTAAGGGAGTGGCTGAGGAAATCTGAAGGCGCTCATTCCTGTGCTCTGCATATTTGTTTTCGTAACAGTGACAGCTCCTATAAACCATGTTTTAGGATATCTCCTGCAAAAATGGTTGTTTTTCCATGCGCGGGGCGCAATGCCCAAATTCAAATCTCCGTTAATAGGAAGCTGAGCTTTCAAAATAAGCAATAAAGGACATTGCTTGTTGAGGTGCAATAAACTAGACGTTAAAAGCACGTAAGGAACAATTGATCAAATTGACGAATGTCGTGCGTAGCGGTAAAAATGTTATTAATTAATTTATTTAATGATTGCGAACTCTAAATGTTGGAAACACGTACAATATGTCGCCTGCTTCTCCACAGCGTTAATTTAGTAAATTAATGAAGGATAACGACATGCTATGTGAGAGTTTGCATGACTCCCTTGTTTGAAGTGATTGGGTGTCAACTGTTTGTGAAATGCCTGTCAACCCTAGACGATTATATTTCTATATCTATACATCCCACCCCTGTGAGTCAGACTATGATATATGTCATTCCCATTTTTTTTCTTTTGCTATCTTTGCATGTGACTATGCCAACTCTTGTTGAAAGTGCCTAAGTAGCTAAAACAGTGGCATATTTCTTTGCCATTCACTGAGGCAGTGTAAACGAAGGCATTCGTTTAAGAATCGTCTTCACGCGCTTGGCTACTTCAACGGCCCAGTGTCAGCTGGCAACAAAGCAAGGCAAGCCTCGGTTTAGTTTCGTCTGGCATTTCGTTACTGATGGTCGGGCACACCGAGAAGGGGATTCGCCAGGAGTCGGATGGCATGCGAAGGAATGTTTGGTTATTACTCAGAACAATGAAAATTCGGGGAATAAATGAATAATAACATCATAAATAATCCTTCGAAGGCGGAGCATGCGTCCCTACGACAGCGTACAAGAGATGAAGATCCCAAAGACAGCATCTCAGGAATAGAAAAATGTACGCTAAGCTGCATAATCCCTGCTTCTAAAATGGATTTCCTTTCACATAAAAATTAAGTTCACCGTGCACACGATTTCTGCTCGCGCGTATGTCATTCAGTACAATCGTTTCATTGCGCCCCCACAAACCAGCCTTCATTTCGAGGATAGCTGAATTTCCTTTTCACTGCTGTAAAATACGTCTTGATATACATAGTGACTGACTAGCAGTAATACTCACAACGTTCTTTCTTCCATCGGATAACTGGGATCGGGAAGCCATGCGCTTGGCAGTCAAACATTAGAGGATGACCCAGTATCGCGGCTCTGTCTTCCGGTTCGTGCTGCCACCGCGGGCCAACTGCAGAGCACAGATGAAAAATTTATTTGAGAGTGATACATATGAAATATACAAGAAATGTTCTAAACAAGAAATAGCGAAGAAAACGGTAAGTGCCATCCTGAACACACACAAAAGATAAAATAACAAATATTTTGCGGCACCTTTTAAAATATCGATTCTTCACATGTTAAACACGTCCAGGAGAGAGGATATTACAACAACTTACACGCTTTCACACTCAAATCTTTATTGCTTTTTTTAAAGAAAGGTCTGCCTTTCATATTCTGCGTTTCGCATGAAAAGAATCGTCAGCTCAACCGAATGGAAATGCGTTTGATGTCATAATTCCTTGATATTTTTATTGTTCTTTTATTGTTCTTATATATATATTTTTTCGTATGTACGTTATACCACCCACTTACGCAATGCTCTTTTATGAGCCTGTAGGGTGATTTCAATAAATATTAAAAAATTAAGGTTGCCGAAGCTGCATTTTGTGGGCGAAAGCCGAAAAAGAAAAACATTATTTTTATAAGGTATGCAGTAGCTGAATGCTGGTACATTAAATTGTTTCTATGTCATTTGAGTGCGCGGAGACTTTTGCCTTTGAAGACAACGTGGGTAGCCGGCAGACCTAGAGGTCCACCATAATGTGTTTACGATGCTTAAAGGGCCCCTGAAACGGTTCGGACAAATTTTGTAGACGCGTAGGGTACAGCTTAAGTAGAACATTCGCACCACAATTTGAGTGAAGCGTTACGTATTAATGGAGCTACAAGCGATTAGAAGTTACCCTCCTCCCCATCCACGCTTTTCCTCCTCAACTCGTTCGCCGAGCGAGCGGGGCTACGCTCCGCCTTCACTGGTCCTGCGTCACGATGCGACGTCACATCGTCCACTTCCGTTTGTTTTGGAGCCCGCCCCCGCCGGCGCGAGACCTCTCCGCTAGCCACTTGGCTGTCGACCCCAAGCGAGAGCTATCGAAGCAGCGTGCGTTGCGAGCATTCTGTCGTAGCGCCGAACGTGTCTGGTATTCCGTTAACCACAGGCAAGCTGGTCATTTCGGCAAATCACTGGAGGCATAAACTCAAGCTGATGAAGGAACTTTGGCGTAGACGTACGTGAGCGGCCTGATCGGTCTACACGTTCCAGACACTTGTTGGCGCAGCGCTTAACCAGCCAAACAAAGCGCTAATATTACTCTAACCAAGTGTAAAACATTTTAAACATTTATAAAAACAACGTGTCGATGATTACACTCCTGCGAAAAATACGCACCAGCAGCAAAGAAGAATACGCTTCGTTGCTGCTACTGTGTATGGTTGCGCTCTATGCCACCAGGTGGCTGCACCGTGCAGACCATTCACATTTGCCCTTCTGCTCATCTCGGCTCATCCCGTTACGGCACAGTCAAGCGGCCAGACCCTGTCCCCTTGCGCTTACGTTTGCCCTAATACGGGACTCGCGAAACGCTGTTGCGTTAGTAATCTTCCGGTGTAAAGTGACGGCCACAAACGCGCAAATCCTGGCGCCGATCGGATAGCGGTAGTCCGATGCGCAGCAGCCAGTTCGCTCGTACGCTGCCTTGCAGAGGGACACGATGTCGCAGCTTGACATATTGCCAGTCGCTACGTTTGCAGTCCACAAGGCAACAAAGTCGAATCATAGTGCTCGCGAAAAGACAGACCAACTGTGACCGCGGAGCTCTCGTCAAAATGGAGTACGTTGTAACACAAGCAGACGACACTTGCTGTGTGCCGGAAGTGCTTAATGTACTGAAAAATTGTTCTTGTGCATTCTCTTTATGTTACTTTCTTTTCATAAAAACAAATTAACTAACATTCCAACTATTACGAAGATCATTTGTTTACCATAAAGTTGGAAAAATTATCGATCACGCGCCCTTGTCAGCCAATCGGATAGCTCGCCCCACTGACGTCGTATGGGTGATTTCGGTCATATGGGTAGGGGCGGCTTAAAATTCCGCCGAGCAGTGAGCTGCGATCGGCAGCGATGTGCATTTTTAAAACCTTATAATAAATTACACGCTTTACGCAGAGCACTTAGATGTGTCAATTAATGATCAGAAGGACCTACTCTAACGACTCAGTACGTTTGTAGAAAATCGTCAAAAGCGTTTCAGGGTCCCTTTAATAATTTGTAAACGCCCTATTCATAGCATATTCATGCCAATCCATGAGCGTAATATGGTATTGTCGTTTGCCAACAGCAAGTAACAGTTATAAATACGCATTTTTCTTGCGCTTTAATATATTTTACTAGCTGCAAGGAAGAAGAATCTTGGCCACTGAAAGCGTCAACTATCTCAAAATTTTGGCCAAGAAAGACTGCAAGAAAGAAACAGCTATTCGTTAAACATAAAACTATCGATATACGCATGACCTAAGAAGGAAGAACAAGAGCACAAGACGGAAACCAAAATGCATGCGTAGACAACAGTCAATTGTCAATGAATTAAGTTCTTACGGTTTAGTAATGAATTTAAGTTCAAGCCTAAAGCATATAGCATGCACTCACCGCGAACCAGCATAGGAGCCGTGTAGTTGGCCGAAGCTGCCGGATTAGAAGCGACGCAGGTGTACATGCCCCGATGGAGCTCCTGGCGGACAGCGATGATTGACAAGAAGGATGTGTAATCGTTCGTTCGCGACGCGGTGGCGCCTAACGCCTTCTCGTCCAGGGGCCGTCCGTCCTTGAGCCATCCGATGGAGATGGGCGGGTCCCCGTCGGACACAATGCAGGCTGCGCCCGCTCGCTTTCCTTCAGTCAGGTCGTCCGGAAAGTTGAACGGGCTCACCACAGGTGGCGCTGTGCGCAGCGTTGCAGTTACAGGCATAGGTAACTACACAAGGTTGATATAGAGGTCTCAATGAAGAGAGAAAAGTTAAAGGAGGCATAGGCAAAATTTTCGACTGATAAATACCTGCGAATTATTTGATTAGCTCCCGCAGGCTAGGTGACTATTGGTCGCCGCCCCGTTTCCAAGGATATGCCAGTAAAACATCGTCATCATCAACGCGTAGTCGCACTCCGGTTTAGACAAGGGGTATATAAATGTCGGCACTACGTCGTAAACTGTTATCCGAGGACCAATAGTAAGCAGCCGTAGGCATAAAATCAGTATTTGTCAAGAACACCTACTTAGTCCAAGTACTGAGGCATATATAGTGCTCACTCAGTGGCTATGGTGTTGGGCTACTGAGCACGAGGGATCGAATCCCGGCCACGGCGGCCGCATTTCGATGGGGGCGAAATGCGAAAACACCCGTGTGCTTAGATTTAGGTGCACGTTAATGAACCCCAGGTGGTCAAAATTTCCGGAGTCCTCCACTACGGCGTGCCTCATAATCAGAAAGTGGTTTTGACACGTAAAACCCCAAATAATATTATTATTATATATAGTGCTGAGAGCGTCGTGTTAAGACACCAGGCATGGAAAGCCGGGATACGAGAACGAGAGTGAGTGAGTGAGTGAGTGAGTGAGTGAGTGAGTGAGTGAGTGAGTGAGTGAGTGAGTGAGTGAGTGAGTGAGTGAGTGAGTGAGTGAGTGAGTGAGTGAGTGAGTGAGTGAGTGAGTGAGTGAGTGAGCAAGCGAGCAAGCGAGCAAGCGAGCGAGCGAGTGTCAGCAATAAGTGGGTGTAATGTGAGGTGACCTATAAATGGCTGCACCACCATTTCCCTAACTTCATGTTGTTGCTGCTAACAATTAGCAGGTAAAAAGCCAAAGAATTATCATAATGGTGTCTTCGTTTGCTGTCTAACGTTTTGAAAGTCAGCGTAACGAATGTATACGAAAAAGAATCACATATATTTAGAAGCATGGGCAATATTCATGAAAATTCCTGTGTTGACCAGCTGTAAAGGTTCTTTCATGTCGCTTTTGAGTGCTTCTGCTTTAGGGTCATCTGAATTTGTTAACGAAGACCTCTCTTCAGAATAACGCTTACGAAAGCGTGCATTTGAAGCTGGCAAACATTATGGCAAATTCACCTTTCACTCCACCAAAAAGAAGCAATGAACATTGACGAACGCTGCGTCCAGCTCACTTTATTAAGGACTTCGTACATGCCGTTTCTGTTTTACGGTTTTCAGACAGAAACGTCCCGAAATAATTATAGAAGGCTAATGCATTATTTATATATCTCTCCTATGACTTTTACGAAGGCGGCGTTTCATTGAGGAAATGCGCTCATGCACGTGTTTACCCCGATGCTGCAGCGAAGCAGCTTCAGTTAAGCACCTATGCCCCCAGAAAATTACTTTGATGTAACGCATGCCCTACTAAAAGGATCAAACCTCTGCTTATTTCTTGAATTAATAATGAACGACGAACTCAAACGAAATGTCGCGCACGAAATACCGTAGAGTAAATGAAGTACCATTGAATAAAGCTCCGTAATCTTCCCAGCATCGTGAGGAAATTCTCTGCGCTTACATTTTGGCCCTAACGTTACATGGAAAAATTACTGGTGATTATACTCACGTTATATTGGCAATATATCTAAAGGTACATGCACAGTACTGAACGAAACTGCAGACAGTTCGCTCCCGGCTGTGGTGCTGTTGAACGTTGTCTTAGGTGCATTGAGCATGTTGGTTTTCTTTGACTACACTGTCGCTATTTACCAGGCGGACATCGCCTTCTTTTGAATTAATAGAAACGTTGAAGTTTCCTTCGCAGTATCAGGCTCATTTATTCACCTTGCCGTTTTAGAAAGACGGAAACCTAACCACTGCATCTTGCCGCCAATAGTACGCAAATTCTGCGTTTTGCTTCAATTTATGCCAGATAAACAGCCACAATTGCCCAAAGACGCTCTTATACAGAAGGACGCTTTTTTGGAGCAGACATCAGACAAGTGTGGCTGCGAAATAAAGGTGGTTGGTCAATTTCGTATCACCAATTGAAAGCATGACGGCCGATTTGTCTGAAGCACAAAGCTACTAAACTAAACCTGCGCTTTATAGCGTTGAAAAATGAAACCATGACATCAAGGATGCCTCCACGAAACTTAATTATTACTAATGCGACTACTTGTGCTGGCCGGAAGATACGTAAACGAGAGAGTTGAGTGGTTAGCTGTCACGACTACCCTCCCCCCACCTACTTAATGGTCACCACTTGCCGTGTCGCTAGGGCCGTGATGTACTTATTCGAGAAGCTCCCGTACGTCGCAACCAAATTGGCTAAAGCAGGTCCACGAAGCTGTGGTTTCTCAGAGCGCTCACTCACCACATAGTAGAAGAAAAGAGCTACATCAGCTCCCCAGAAAGACAATTATAGGACGCGTTGGTAAGCATGAGCGCCCAAGGGAGGTCGTACGCGATATCGTTAAAGAAACTTTAGCTCATCAAGCTCGATCACACGTGTAAACGCTCAAACTGCCCACTGTACTCGTCTTAGTCTCCTAAGTATCACAGGATCTGTGGTGCATACATCATAACCGGTAGGGCAGGAAAAGGAAGTTCACTGTCCACATTTCACTGCCCGCGACGTTTGGCGACTTACTCATGACACGCACGGCCAGCTGCCCTCGGGCGGTGTTCCCTTGCGCGTCGCGAGCGGTGCATTCATACCAGCCGGTGTCCTGGCTACGCTGCACTTGCGTCACCACCAGGGTGCCGTTGGGAAAGCTGCGTTGCCGGTGATTCTGGGGAAGCCAGCGGCCGTCTGTGCACGAGGACGCCACCAAGCGTGCCGTGGAAAACGTGGAACGTCAAGCGGCACAGCGCGGTAGCAACAAATTATACGTGCAACTTCCAATAAAAAGCTGCCGGACGACAATTACACAATGAAGGTCAATCTCCTTATCGTCCCTGTGTCAGATTAACCTGCTGACCTGGTTTGTCAGCAGGAGCGAATTTTGTCACAAAGCTGAATATGTGAAAGAAACCAGAGTAGTGCGGTTATGCAACATGAGATTGCGCGTTGCTACCCTCAGGCGAAGTAGTAGAGTGAAGAAAGAGCGAAGTAGTAGAAACTGGAAGCTCCGAACAGAGGTGCATTGACAGAAAGCTCAAGTCCCATTAGGGAAGTCATTCACGCCCACACTTTACGTTCACTTGCGTTCTCTCTATGTCAGCAGTCTCAGGCTGCGAAAAGAAAGTTTTTTCTACCACCTACAAGTCGGGGCTGCATTATGTGGTCGAACATTCCGTGCCTGGAAATGCTGACTCTGGCTGTAAGGCTTGTCAAATCAATAAACTGTTATTGTATTTAACTTACTTCTGCAGATAAGAGTATTTTTGTATCTACACATAGGCAAAACTGATGCAACACTGATACTGAATGTACCACATATGCCCGTCAGTTCAAACAAAATATTGCGCAACTTCAGCCTATGATTACACAACTGATGCACTGAACGCAGCCGCCAGGCAGAGATACTATCAGTGCGAGCACAATTTTTACGTTACATAAAGAAACGCAGCAGCTCCATAGTTTAGAAGCTTTTGCTGGTACGCGTTTCTCTTTCAAAGAGTGATAAAGAGTACACACACACAAAAAAACAGGATACCTTTGAAAGGAGAATTACATTTTGTATTGAGCACACTGTCGAGGAAGTAAGGCAAGAGATATGCACGAAACACATTAGAGAAAGATGCAGTACACCAAAAAGCACGAGGGTGCAGAAATAAACCAACCATCTGGTGTTGCAGATATTTATTTACGCCGCAGGCAAACTGGAGAAGTTCGCAAAAGAAGAAACCGGGTTGCCAAGGCAACATAGTGCAGCATCGTCAAGTTGTAAGATTAAAACTACACGACGGAAAATTACTTCCTGCTATTTGAGAAGCAAGTTTTTTGCACTCTGCGCTCAACAACTTCAGGAAAGTGCCGAAACTGAGAACACCGTACTAAAGATATTAAACAAACGGAAGGAACAAAAGAAGAAAGTTCTGCACAACCTGGTCTCAAAATTACCTAAAGTGAAATCGCGGCAATACCAATGAATAAACAGAAAAGTAAAGTCTTTCTTCGCATAATATACTACGCTACATCTTTCAAATACTGAAAAGAAAAATTCATGCGGGCTTATAGTATGAGACATTTCCTAAGCTTGACTCATATCGCTGCCAGAAATCTGTCGTTAAAAGTTTTTCTCTCCCGTCACGACGTGCTTCAAATGTTGTAACTGAGCGAGCGAGCGGGTCCTGTCGGGCATCGTTTCAGTCTTGCGCGGTTACATTATATATTTTAAGCGCGATTACGTTTTCCTGTAAGAGCTTACACTGTAAAATAGAGCGAAATGCTTCTGCGAAGAGTGACTTTACGTTTTCGCCCGGCACAAAGTATACAACGCAAATAGTGCGCCAAGCCAAGCTGTCTGCATGCCACTTGATATACTTGGTATCCAAGCTTAAAGCGCGTCAAAATTTCCAGCAAGAACATAACCCGCCGTGGTTGCTCAGTGGCTATGGTGTTGGGATGCTGAGCACGAGGTCGCGGGATCGAATCCCGGCCACGGCGGCCGCATTTCGATGGGGGCGAAAACACCCGTGTGCTTAGATTTAGGTGCACCTTAAAGAACCCCAGGTGGTCGAAATTTCCGGAGTCCTCCACTACCGCGTGCCTCATAATCAGAAAGCGGTTTTGGCACGTAAAACTCCATAATTAACTTTTTTTAACAAGAACATAAACTTCAACCATCTATGGAATAATGCCTTCCGGCCGAAGTGTAAAAATGCCCCATGACTCTAACGCTGTATGGAATAGTCTCGTGCGCAGAAACTAAAAGAAAAATTATTTTAACATGGAGCCTTATATTTCCACGGCTAGACCTATTTTATTCATGAAATGACATCGGTTACTCGTACTAGTTACTACTGCTGTATTGTACATTCCTTTGAGGGAAATGTGCTGGAGACTCCAAATTGTACTTTCTGATGGAGAAATTACATTTTTGGTTATTGCCGGAAAGAAGAAAACAGCTGTCGTTCATGTCTTTTTATTAAGCAGAAATATTTTAGCATGGTGGCCCATCCGTTTGCCCTCCCCGGCAAAAACCAGTGCTTCATTACGCTTTGCATTCGCTTATTGTTGGTCGAGACATTTGAAGACGCCCAAGATAAAAAACAATTCAAGCCTTTAATTTTAGGACAATACTATTGCCAGAGCTGCAATGCTATTATAAGCTTTCTTCCCAAATTTAAATAATAATGCGGCTTAACAACAACTTAGAAAGCTTTAAGAGAAGAAAAATTAGGTGCTGGTGAATACCCCCCCCCCCCCCCCGCCTATCATTGGGAGTCACTGCGATTCATTTCACTAAAAGCAGGTCTTATTACAACATGAAGAAATAAAGCAGGAAAAGCTAATAAAAGCAGTACAGAGACGTGTAAAACACAACCGCAAAAAAGTTGCACAGCGACGTGTAGCAAAACTGCCAACCGGTTTAATTGTTAATGAGCTTTAAATAGGCCTACACATATGCATAAGCTGTGAAACATGCTTCTGTTTGTGCTCAGTAAAACTGGAACAAATTCGAAAGTCATGAAACAGAAAGCAGCAACCTTCGGTACGCATGCCGGTTGTGGGTGCTAACCTAACCTAAACATTACAACTGTAATACAACACGCGTTTCTATAGTTAGAGCTAACCTTATACATGGTTAAAAAACTCAATCTCAGACTTTCGCGGGGGCGCACGTAATGCGTCAACTCTTCGTGATTTCAAAGTCCACACACACACAAAAAAAAAGGCGTCTCCGTGACGTACGCACCTTTCTGCCAAGCGATGCTGTGGATGGGGTATCCTGCCACGGGGCAGTACAGGCGAACCGTGCGGCCTGCCAGCGCCGTCACGTTCGCCGTGGGCCTCCGTGCCACGGGCTTTCCCGGCACGACGAGACGCGCCGAGTGCGATGCCTGGCCCGCGCTGTTGCGCGCCACGCACGAGTAGAGGCCACCGTCCTCCACGCGCACGCTGGTCAAGTTCACGTAACTGTGAACGAGGCTGGACGGGCGAAAGAGGGAAAGCCGAGAAACAGCGTAGCTCGTGGTGCAGAAAGGGGCAGTTTCCGTCGGGTATCAGTTGTACAACTATTGGAAGGCAACGAATGCAGCAGTCGCCGCAGGCCTAATGCGCGCTGCAGGTCGCGTAGTATCCATGCGGTAGTTGGGCAGTGAGGGAAAAGTGAGAACATTTGCAATGGAGTCTAATAAGAGACTGCTGGAAAATTCGCAGCGCGAAACGAGGGAACACGCACAGCCAACGATTCATTAAAGAAAAAAGCAATTCAGCTTGCTTCGTAAAAGTAAAGTAGGTTTTTAAAGAAGCCATGCAATGATATCATGAGCCGCGGATTGTGAAGGCTGGAGAGAGGCAGCTGACAGACTGCTGTAACTGCGTACAGGGCTTTTTGGGCGATTGGTGCAGGTGATTATGAGACAACGGACACGCATGATTACAGAGACGGGACAATTTTGTATAGTAATTTCTTCAAAGTTTATTGCACAAATAGCTCTAAGGAGGGCATTACAGACGCACAAGGCAGCGCCCGCAATTTCTCCGTGGCAGCGGCTTTGGAAAACTATCAGACTACTGAACAAAAATTTTTCATTTTCTCCCGGTGTGTCACAAAGTTTACCTTGAGCGCAGCGTGTAGTAGAAGAAAGAAAAAAAGAAGCATTTTCTTCTCATCAGCACTTGTCAGATGCTTATTGCTTTTGTGTCTTATCATTTAGTGAAAGTAAATATGCTAGTTCTTATATTGCATGGTAAGTCGTTCGTCAAAAGAAATCAGTTGCAGATAGGAAAACCATAAATTCTCATAGGTTATCGGTAATTTCAATGACCTCGTGATTTCCCAAGTTGCAAAACGTTGAAAGTCGTTTCTAATATTGTTGGTATGAGTCAAGGAAGCTATGTACGCCAGATCAAATTCGAAAGCGCACCCGTTTTTTTTTCTTCATTTGTTTCTTTAGCATTACAATGAATTTGAGCTGAGAATATTTGAGCCGTATTACTGATATAGTGCTTAGACACTCAGTGCATACCTTCGGTGATAAGTACGATAGGGCACGCAAACGATAGGAATAATAGATATACCGTTCACTGCTGACGTAGTCTCCAATTCGGACATGATA
Source organism: Dermacentor variabilis (assembly GCF_050947875.1). NCBI lineage: Eukaryota > Metazoa > Arthropoda > Arachnida > Ixodida > Ixodidae > Dermacentor > Dermacentor variabilis. The sequence continues at coordinate 64,393,772 of NC_134571.1, read as the reverse complement.
ATGCTCGGGAACCACTTCTCCGTCGAGAGTCCACGTCACTTGTGGCAGGGGATTTCCCGACGCGGAACACTTGAGGGACGCACTGCTACCAGGAGCAACCTGGATCTCGGGAAACGCGTGTTCCAGCACTGGAGCGTCCTCTGTCACACAAACGGAAGAAAATTATACATAAAAATTAGCAGTTCAACCTTACGGCGATAATTAGAACTCTTGCGTCATACGTAAAAACGATAGTTGTAGCGACAAGCCTTAGAAACTAGCAGTAAAGGCAGGTTTTTTGACAATTCTAGCGGGGTATCACTCATCCCAAGTTCAGTCTTATACGTAAGTACTACGAATGTGCTACTGCCCCTTACGTACTTTGAGTGCGTGCGTAGTTCTTATGTTAGGTGGCGGTGGCATGGCTCGTAATACCATGCGCCGAATTTTCTTAAAACGCAACCACACATTTTACATGAGAGAATCTCTTCGCAAGGCGTACAATTTCGCACCGGTGCAGTACTTATCTTTGTAATATAGTGCATATGAGATGTCATCTTTGTTAATGTGTTTACGGCAACGCGTCGCTAATCTTTCATCACGTCATTGTCATTTTGGTTCTTGCTCAAAGAATGTTACGTGCCCTTCACTCGGCGCAGACGTTATGCAAAGTGTGAGCCGAGTAACACTCTCTTCGTTGATAAAGGAGAGAATTGCCTTAGCCACCAATTACTCCGTGTCGGAGAAGCTTGTTATGCATGCACCTAGAATTCAGAGCGATTCGGCTTAATGCCTGTTTCTTATTTCTGATAGGACGATTCAACTAGTCAGTGAAAGTGCTCAACACTGTTCTTCTTCGTCATCATTATTCTCTTCTTCTTCAGCCTGTGTTTATGCCCAATGTACGACACTGTTCCCACAGTAAAACGTCCATAACAGTTCCCTCTTTAAATGTTTGTAGGAATTTTTATGTACTGCAGGACGAAGGCCTCAGCCAGCCATCTCCCATTAACCCTGTCTTGCGCCAGCTAACCCGATGTTATGTCGGGATATTTTCTAACCTAGTACTTAATCAGACCATCGAGTTCTTAGTCATCCTAGACTGCGGTTCCCTTCACTTGGTACTCATTTGGTAACCCTAATAGGCCAACGGTTATCTGCTCTACGAATAAATGTCTGGTGAACTCCACTTCTTTTTACTGTGAAGTAGATACCTTGGTTTGTTCTAAAATACAACGCAGGCTTGAGTTTACTACACGGGTAGTCACTGTAGCTGCCTTACACTACGTTAGTATTCGTTTCAACTTGAGAACCACTCTTCCACATCCGTTTTACTCATTGCTTCATTAGAGATCTCTCATTATTCGTCTTGTCTATTGTTGGTTATTGCTTGTTTGTTGCCGGATTAATCCTTAGGCATTGCTTGTCTCTGAATCTGAAGGCTTTTTGTATTTGCCGTCTTGGTATTATTTCCCAACCTAACTCTTTCGGCCGCGTCGCGTCTGTTCATTTCTTTTTATACGTCCAACACAGTCTCAAATGACTGCGTTGTTCCGCGCGCCATTGAAGTCCGATTTTACGCCGGAATAGGAAAACGCCCGCGTCACGAGCCTTCTGTTCAAGCTAGAGGGCTCAAACTAATGAAAACTAATACTGAGTCTCTTATTACGGCATTCCTCATAGCCAAGTTATACCTTTAGAATGTTGCAAACGAGCACTAATTACCTGTATGCACGAATAACTCTCTGAATGTCCCTTATAGAGGACGTCGACAGTGGTTAGAGCAGGAGAGCACACGATGCATACCACTCGCTATACGGTAATTCCATGTTCCCGCATCTAGGACCGAACGTGCGTTGGCGGCTGCTCGTAAGCAATAGACAAGTTCCTCAAACCTCGTCGTGTAGAGACCGCTCCTCCGACCTGTCTGCGTGCCAGTAAAACAACACGGCTGAAGCAGCCGACTGTTTCAGCGCTCTAGCACCGCGGCTAATCTTGTTGTCTCGCTCACTCCCGACGGAAGAGGCTAATGTGGGGCCAGGCACAAGTCTGCTTGGCATAAGAAACGGCTTGAGCTGCCTAAATTGCAAATTCGATTAGCTACGGTTCAGTGCAACGTAGAGGCGAGAGCTGCACTTCTCAGTGACAGAAAGAGGGAGAAAGAGAGAGAGAGAGAAACAACTATAGGAAAAGAAAAACGAGACGTTCGACTGAGCACAGACTCGCTACTCTTCCAGCCCATCGGCGCCGTCGTGAAACTGTCTTACCACCCGGCTGCGCGCTGCGCTTTGGTGACACTGGGCCCGGGTTTTGTGTAGTTGAGCGCTCCGCGCAGCGCCAGACAAAATGGAGCGAGCCTGGAGGGGCAACCACTGAGGCGTGTCTGATTTGGTCGGCATGACGGTTAAAATGACGTAGCTCTTGAACCACTAATGCCGGAGTACCAAATTCTATGTCATAAATATGCATAAGTAAAGCTCACACTTGATTTCGAGCGGAAGTGCGGCTCCGGAGAGTGTATCGCATAATAAGCATTAAAGTTGGAGCTACTTCATCGACTGGCGGTTTACTTTTTGTCAAACTGCCTCCGGTAAATTTAGCAAGCACGTGTGCTCTTGTTTCAGAGATCCCGAAAGTGTTACAGATGTGTAAATTGCATTAACAAGTGACGCTATCTTACATCCCGAGAGAGAGAGAGAGAGAGAGAGATGCAGGTGTACTTATGGGGGAAATGCAGAGAGGTAGACCGGGGCTACATTCCTTTAGCCAGCTACGCTGCTAAGAGGGAAAGGAAAGAATAGGAAAAGATGGGTATGAGGAGTGAGTATGATGATAGCCAGTATAAGATACGACTATGTACTGTGTCCGGAGGGTTTGGTCAGCGTGAGAGGCGTGGCCATGCGTAAGCCTATCGCGTTCATTTTCATTGCGCACAGGAGAACCGCAGTGGCCCTCGAAATATCGACTACATGTTTATTTCTTTCGACCTTAGGTAAGTGCTTGCCTTATTCCAATCACTAACTGAGAGTTCTCAAAACATGGATTCCTCGTAAACACTACTGATAATTAGCATTTAATTTTTATTGACACGTCGAGCTTTCAGCGTGTTACACAACCTCCACCAGATGTCGCGTTGTATAGCGACGGCGACGAAGTAATCGATGGCATAACCTTGGGTATGTGGTAAAACTGTGGCGTAACTGTTTACTGGGCGAAACCTGTGCCCAGAAAACGAAGCCATACACGAATCGCAACGTTAGCCACGAGCACTGTCATAGAAGTCTGAACTGATGGTTGAACTTTGCGGGCTATTTAAAGGCGTGTCAACGCACATGCCAGATTAATCGCTGGTGCTACAGCCCATTGGATGATGTACAGGCGTATCGATGCATATTGCTCCCACACTCTGATAAGACGAGACTCCATCTCTGCATAATCGGTGACGATAATAAAAGAAACGACAGGCCAATTCTACGCGCCGTTCGTGTTCACCAGCGTTTGTGCTCAACTGCGCAATGCGGCATTGCGCTGTTGAGCGTGCATGGACGCCTGCTGCCCATTACAGAACCATAGTTGCTTAAAATCAATCCGGAAGATTTCACTGCGCCGTGCCACGCTGTGGTTCGGCACAAAAATTCCTGGTATTTATTTTATAATTATTTCAAGAAATTTTGGACGCATTAGAAGCGTCTTGCAGCCAAATGATAACAATGATAACTCGGTGCACCGGCTCAATAAAGCTGGCTATCATATCGCCCTGCTCACGGCTGTTTTAGAAGGGCTTTTGGTGAACCTGGCCAGTGAGAGGGTTGGACGCGACGCACAGGATAAAGGACCTCATTCGAGCACAGCCGTCATACCCTATCGCCATGAGGTCTCAGACAGATTGAAAAGGTCGCAGGTACAATAGGCGTGCGCGTTTTGTTCAGCGCAAAGGACAGGCGCTCGGCGCTATGCCAGAAAGTTAATAAGGAAGTTGCTGGAAAACTAAACTCGGGCACTAGAAAACTCAACTCGGGAACTAAACTCGGAAACTAAACTTTTTATTGACTGTGCCTACACAGTTGTTTGTAAGATTCCGTTCGCGTGTGAGCGTTGCCACACTGGCCAAACAGGCCGATGTTTTAACGACGGGCTGAGAGAGCATACGTCCTCACTAAAAGGGTCAGTTCCCGGTCAGTTAGCCCAGCACGGTAAAGAACGCGGCTGCAAGCCTACCTTGTACAAATGCACCATATTAGGTAGATATAAAAAGCAAACGAATCGTTTTGTATCTACTCACACGGAAACTTTTGCGTCATTGTGCCCTCTCGTTCCCTGCATAGCTACGAGATGAACTATTTGTTAAAAATGTGTCAGCCTGCTTTAACGACGCACGCGATGTGATGATTTCAATCCTATCCCTGCGCAAGTGCCATGTTTTTGTTGGTGTTCTGCGTTGAACCTGTTTTTTGCATATAATGCATTCCCCGCAATAAACCAGTGGTTGTTAATTCAGCGCTTATTTCTGTCGTCCTCACTGCGTTCAGTCTAAGCGCTGTTTGTTCCCGTCCTACTGAAAAGCCTTTAATGGCAAAGAGCAAGGCAATTTACACGTGACAGTATCAGTAAACAATAAGGTAACGACGATAAAACGAGTACAAACTATTGAAAGGAACTTGAAAACAACAATGTTAATTGTTTCCAGCGTGCTACTTGTGCGTGACTTCTTTTTTTGCATCTCCAGGAAAGTCTGCAAGATATAAAAGAAAAGTCGACCACACGTGTCCCTTGTGCACTGCAACCGTGCTGCTCTCAAACACATCGCAAATGAATTAAACATGCTCAATGCCCAACTTAGCGATTGCATCACTTTCACAGAGCGTTTGTTGTTGGTATGGCCGCAAAATTCCTGCTAGCGTCGAGCCTCATGGTTGAGCGCAAGACCACTTACGAGAAGCAGCGTGCCAGTGCCAAGTTATCAAAACACCTTGGAAAGTTTATTCATGTTTCATGTGAAAGCCTACGCAACTATGGGCATCGCCTACATAATTTCCGGAACAAACGTCTGCAGCTTGTTGTTTTAAATATTCTTCGACGGTCAAAGTCAAAGAAAAAAATACAAAACAAAGATAAAGTTACAGCCAATGACAGACGAACCTGTGACTATGATCTGAGCGGTTCCCTGCGCCGAGTCTTGCCGGTTATAGACAAGGCACTGGTACATTCCGCTGTCCCTGCGCTCCACTGGTGCGACGCGCAGCACATCACGCGACAGCAGGGCCACATTTGCGGATCCGGAAACGGAAGTAATCTTGCCACTTCCGGTCCCAGTGCCGCCAGATGACGAGGGAGAAGCAAAGAGAGGCACGCCGTTGTGTATCCACACAACTCCTTCTACAGGACGCCCAGACACCCTGCAGCTCAAGTTAGCACTCCTGCCTGCGTCCACATGCTGCACAGGAGGATCGATGGTTGCCGACAGCGGGGCTGGACGAAAAGAAAGTGAGAAGAAAAGCAGCAGTGTTCTCGACTGCAACCAGAAATAGCATGTACTATTTCCGCCACTGTAGCAGGATGCACGTCACACTTCATCACACCGAAAGCACAGTGGGAGGCGTATGCTTTCAACATTATGCAGCGTGTCGTCCTAAACTTCCCACGGGGACATTTGATTTTCAGGAAACACACGTTTCGCCTCTGCTTGAAGCGTCTTTATGTCTTTGATCTGTTGCGTCAGTCGTTGCTTCTAGCATTAGTCGCTAAATGTCACCGATCGCTCGTATACCTAGTATACTCACTCAGTACACTAGGTATACTGAGTGAGTATACCTAGTATACTCACTCAGTATACTAGGTATACTGAGTGAGTACTTCGTGAAGTGGAAGCAGTTTACCTCCGCACCGTATAATTGCCTTGATGGGTTCTCGTAGAGATTGACCTGCTCATGCGGCGATTAACTTTGTAATAGCTTTATCTTTAGATTTCCTAGCGAGACTCTCAGGCACAGCAATTGCCCGCATACCTTTGTGAGCCAAGCTTCGCCTGCAATGAGCACCATCCTCGCTCGTGAGGATGCCGCACATTTATCTGAACGCTACTACGCTAACTGAATTGCTTACTCGGTCCATCATGCTAAATACCACTTCAGGGCCAATTTCACTCAAAGGACTGCAGCTGTGATTTCGTTCTCTAACTTATTGTCTCCTCTACTAAGGGGAACGTTGTATAGAACTACCGCTGATAAGCGTGTCGTTCCGGTGTTCAGTCACGAAGGATGTCACAAAGCTCGTTATTTTTATACTATTCATTGAAAATCTGATTCCGCACACCTACCAGTCACGAAGAGGTCAGTGTAGGCTTTGTCTTGTCCGGCCGAGTTGTTGGCAAAGCACAGGTATCTTCCCTCGTCGTCTGGTACAACTTCGTGAATCGTCAGCACAGCACCCCCCGATAACAGGGACACCTTCTCGGAGGGCTTCACTGGTATCTTGACTTCGCTGTCATGACTCTGTGTTACCATACTCTTATAATCACCTGTGAGGCGAAACCAAGAGTACCGAGGAGAGGGATGACCCTGGGCAACGCATGGCAGAACCTCCTGCTTGCCCTGTTGCGCTTGCGTAGATCTACGGGACTCCATCATACGAGGTGCAAGCTTGCCCAGAGGCTCTGCAAGAAGCAAACATTCAGGTGTTTCAGTTATTGGCAAGGAAGAGGAGGAGGAAATAAAGAGAGAAGGCAGAGATGTTAACCAGAATAAGCACCGACTTCCTACGCGCTTTAGTTTAAATTGCAGCATTTCTGGTCCTTTATCTGCTCTTTGAGACAACTCCATTCGCGGTAGTGAAACTGTACGTGACATATATGGCTCCACATGTGACGCCGAAGCTCTATTTGCCTCTTCTCGCCAACTTCGCGTACACCAGCTGCTCTCTTGCCGAGTGTACAGTTTGAGTCACTGGCTACACCACTGTATATGTATCACCAGATATGTGCATCTTCAAAAAGGCGCGTCAAACAATGAACAAGGCGAAGAAGGGGGCCAGCTACGTATTTACCCGAAAAAAGAACTTGGGTAACTGGGTATGTTCCCGAGAGAGAGAGAGAGGCAGAAAGTTAACCAGAGGTGAGTTTCCGGTTTGCTACCCTGCACTGGGGTGGGTTATACAGACGTTTTAATGACGACAAAGAGCGAGAGCAGAAAAAAGGAACAAGAAGAAAAAAGAAAAAAAAAGTAAGAAAAGGGAACACGTAACAGGAAAGGCGTTCCATTCACAGGCGTTCAGACAAGTCGGTCGATCTCAAGAAGCGCAATAGCGCTTGCAAGGCTTTCTGATGCGACGTTCAGTCGCGTCAATATTTCAGAATTATTTCTTCCGACAGAAGCTAGTCGTCCAACTGGCTCAGCAGGACGGAAAGCGATTGTCTCTCCAGACTGTACTGCGGGCACTGGCAAAGAACATGACGAATCATTTCCGAGTAGCCGTAATCGCCCTATGCTGCGGTGTCGGCCATCTCTATGCCGAACGCGTGCGCATTCATAAACGCGACGCCCAAATGTAGGCTACACAAAAGGGTCGCGTCTCTTCGGGGAAGCCTTTGTGGAAGTCGGAGGCTCAAGGTTGGATCCAGGGTGTATAAACAGGCGTGCATAAAATGTGGTTCATTCCACTCTGGTGTAGTGCATTGGCGTGCAAGTAGGGGAAGCATCCTTGCAACATATGTCCTGGACAGCGATGGATCCGACAGGCGGTTCCGAGTACACAAGTTGGGTCACTGGGTTGAAGCAACTAGGCATGTGCATGGGCATGTGCCCGTTCTTCACGAATCTCTCATAATGGGCACGCGCTACTGGAACGAAAGATGTGTAGAAATCTTAAATTGAACCATATATTGCGTCGCACTTCTCTGTGCATACATTTCTCAACAACATTCTCCCTTCAACAAGCATCATACATCAACTTCATCCAAGTGACAAAAACAGGTTAACAGCTGCAGGCGACGGGACGTGTCACCCCGTAGGGCCGCTATGTTGCTAACTGGAACAACCTTCCCTAACAGCATTCCTGAAACAACATTTCAATATTGCGTTGGATCCACACGTTTAATTATTCGAATGGGTGTATGCTCATAAATCAAGAGGCGTATGCCCTGTGTAAAAAGAAGCTATTCTGCCGGGAGTGAGCATACTTCATTGTTAACTACGCGCCAACTGTTAAATGACGAAACTGTTTCTACGGCATAATGCTCTAAGATGAAATTTTACATGAAAAAAGGGCGCTACATTACAGAATAGCAAAACGCTTTCGAGCATTGGTATTCATATTTTTTTTTTCTTTTTTCTGTGGAAGCGCCTACAATCTCGGGTCTCTTTTTTTAATAGAAGATGACCTCTCTGCTATGGCAGCGTTATTAGTTTTTTTTATGAGACATTATCATATAATCTTTTTGGAGGCATTCTTATAGCTATCAGAATGAAGTAGTTGAATAAATCAATATGTACTTCGCCCTTCCAAGATGCCTGAAGTTAAGTTAAGCGACCAGGTGACCTGGTGCAGTCATAGGACACCTTCCGCGGCTTGGACCAACTTTCATCCTATAGAAATTCATTTATAGAAGGATACAGAAAAAAATACAAGTAGAAGTAACGTCCTCTTTCTTGCTTGGTTTTGCTGCGTTATCCCTATCGGCAATCCATCTTCTCATCGTTTCACACTCTTCCTAAGCGTAGGATATGCCACCGGATGTGTGGTTCATTCACTTCCTTACTATTTATTATTTTCTCCATACTTTCTTTACGCCTAAAGAGACATTCAAATGCGTTTTTGTTACTTCGCGTGAATAACGCGAATATATACCAAAGATCACATTATGCTGCGCTGAATATTGCACCCCCCCCCCTCCCTATTTTCTCTTACAAGAAAAAAGTGTATCTGATGGCAAAAAAAAAACAGATTTGAAGTCAGACCGTTGCTTCAAAGGGTATTCTAGTGCAGTCAAATGCCCTCGCGAGCTCCGCTGTTCCTCAGTCGTTCAGTTTAATCTCTTCTTCTTGTGCAGGTATAGTGACTTTCCCGTAAGCGAATTCTTCCGCATGTTTCCTAGCAAGAAGGTTCCCTTCAACTAATGACACCAGAATCCAAGATAGTGCTTCGTTGATAGTCTCTCCACGAAAGCCAAATGGTCCGCTCGGACCCATTCTGCGCAGCAGGTCCTTTCGAGAAATCCATTTGAAGCGGCCACGCAGAGGAGCTCGGCGCTTTCATTGAACTGAGCACAGTCAGCTGCTGTGCCCAGGTCGGATCTATAGAAAATGGCACTTTATGGCATTTGGCACAGTGCTCTTAGAGATCATTAAGACATGCGAAGATATTTGTGCTGTTAACAGTTTGATGTCCAAACATTTTTTTTTATTCATAGGTGTAAAAAAATTGATTCACTACTTTTCGTCACGTATTCGTAAATTCTATCCGGCGGGAAAAAAAAGTAACGCATCTGCAAGCGCACTGGATCGGTCTTTTTTCTTGAAATACACTTTTTCCCGCGCAACATTCGGTATGCTCGGGCGAGAGGTCGAAAAATATTTGATCTTCCCATTAGCATTGATCTATGCAACGCTGAGTGCTTCCATAATACTTTACTATTGCGCTTACTTTCGCGTCCGTGACGCAAGTGTATTTGAGAGCCCCGGTAGTGAGACGACAGACGCGACTACGTGGGTAAAAAAAAAAAAAAAAAAATTGGAGGGCGCTTAAGCTTTGCCTTTAAGAGTGGAATGCCGATATCATTCAAAGATCCCTGACTGCTTTTCACGCTTCCCGTCAACTGCAGCTTATGTAACCGTAATGTTTGCCGAGAAACGCTGGCGGCGAACGCTACACGCACGTAGGCGAGCTTTCTGGTAGAAACGCGGTCTGTTGCGTGGGCCGATCTACTGTTACCAGTTCGCACTTTTAGCATTTCAGCCTGAGAAGACTGGTAGGTATGTGCGGTCGGAGTTTGTTTTACGTGACATTTGTTTGTGGACAGTCATTCTCAATATTCCGAGGAATAACTTTGTTAAGAATGAAAGACAAGGTATGGGCAACTTTGTTGATAAACGAGCGGCTTGGTATGCGTGCTTCGAAACGATATTTACCGAAAATACGGTCGCCGCTGGATTTTCTGAGACATGGGGCCAATAATGCTTGCGCGGTAATGCGCTTGAGGAATCAGAACTATAGCACTACTGCTATTACTACTGCTACTGTTATCGCTACTAGTACAATAAAAACAACTAATAATAATAATAATAAGAAGAAGATTAAAATAATAATTAATGCCTATATGCACGAGATAGACTTCTCCCAATCATTTTTTTTTTACCCCTGTCGCATCGGTGGGCTGCATTCTATGCCAGCGAAATTCCTGTTCTCATCGCACAACCTAATCCTCCGCCGTCCTTGACGGCATTTCTGTTCACTTGGCATCCGTTCTGTCGCTGTTATAGATGACTGGTTGTCTCTACTCTACGCATTACAAGATCTACCCGAGTGCACTTTTTCCCCTTAACGCCACCTGTGAAATGAGTTCCGCTTGCTTGCTCTCTAACGTATACCACCCTTTTTCAGCTTCTCTCGGTCACGCTTATCATTTCTCATTACTTTGTTCGCTGTGTGGTCGTTTTTCTATTCTTCCTTTGCTGAAGTTTCTTTGCCAGCGTCCAGATTTAAAACCAACAGTTAGGTACAGATGGAATGCCCAAATGCAGATTTTCTTTTTCGGGGATGTTAATAACCTTCAGGTCATGACGTTTGAGGTGTCCGTCATACGCACTGCAACGCATTTTTATTCCTCTGAAAATTTTATTCTCAAGATCCGCTCCTCATCTGAGTAATTAAAGACACTCTTGAAGAGGTTCGAGTGAGTGACTGCCGATCACAAACTCTCGTTCTCTTACCAGGCTCTCGAAAGCTACCTCAGTCATTTGCACATTGCTCCCCAAATGTACCCTTAAATATTCCTTATTCATGGTCTTCATTCTCTTGTTGTAAGTTATCTCCAAGGTTGCAATGTCATCTGCAAAGCGCAAGTACGTGACATATTTCCTCTCAATCCTCGCAGTTGATCCTTCTCACCATCCTAAGCAATCGGTATTACATAGCAACTCCCATTTTTTCTTAGCTTTTTATTTCTTTGAAAGACTTCACTGCTCGTCGTAGCCAGAAAATCCCACTAATACTTAGCCATGCGTCATTATACGTAAGGACTATACGTAAGGAAAGAAAATACTCAAAAAGAAAGAGGAAGCCCAAACACTACGAACAGTGTGCAGCACATTTGCTCGAAAAGAACAAAGAGCAAGGTAATACATAGACTTGCTATATCGATCTTTCACAATATCAGCGTTGCGTTACCTGCATCTCTATGACTGTTCTTCCATGGCTCATTTGAACGCTCTTAATATGCTTTATCACTCAGCCTCATCGGTTAATAAGCCAGCTTGACAGACACTGTGTTAGCGCTTGTTTGAGCCTGACTTGTAGGCTTGTCGCAAACTTGAGAGTAATCAATCATCCATTCTGGAACTAACTTAGTAACGTACTTATCATATTTCGGATGGATAAGTCAGCTAGATAAAAAAACAACAAGGAGTCTACCGGAAGCTGAGTGATCGATCAAGTAGCAGGCTTCCGCCGTTCCAGTACCCTTCTTTCATATCGACCTCTCAAAGCTGCGTCGTCTTTCAACAATGTGTGTGTGCGTGAGCAAAGTTTGTGCTTTTTCAATCGTTTCTGCTTCTCTTTTTTTCACATGTTTGTCAGGGGGGCTGTAACATTTTCATCAAAACGTATTTCCAGGTACTATTCAACGCCTGACCGTTAGTCGAGATGTTTACTGACTTGCCAGTTATTGAATGCCTGCACTTGTGCCCACTTTGCAAGTAAGGATAGCGTTAAGAAGTTTAACAGTTTCCTTTCGTCTACGCAATTTATTGCTAGGTCATCGTCCTCTGTTACGATAACAAGAAACTACGCAGCACGATCTTTTGTTCTATGGCAGCAGCTCTGTTCCTCTCAGAAATGATGGATCACCACTAAGACGAGTAGGTGCCTCTATTTTTCATACGCAAGCTTCCGCTATGCCTTTATTTCCTTATTCCAGCTTAACATAAAGCAAACAGTGCGAATACGCAATGTGTTAGCTAATCAATCTTATTCGCAGTTCGATATTTCTTGTTTAGAAAATATGCATAAAAAAAAAATGCCTTGTAGCAACACAGAAGTAGCCCATATTACCCGAAAAGTCAGCATCTGACTTAACGCGTGCGCACAATCTTGCTTGTTTTATCATTAGTTTTTAAGCATCATATAAGCCACGGAGAGTGGCGGCTGTGCGTCTGGGTGAGAACCTGCTGGACAAGGTAATTTAGTTGTGATTTCTGCCAGTAATTATTTATTTATATTTTATTAGTTGCAATTGCTGTGAACGATTTTGTACACGATATCTTCATATACCTGGTATTGCTCTATAAGTACGCTATGATGATAACATGAGGTGAAAGGCATTCCTGGCAAATTTTCGCTGGTAAGACGGCAGTTTTGACTAACGTGCGTTGTCAGTGATTTTATTGTAAGTGAAAAAGAAACAGGGCAACAAAACGGCGTCTTCTGCAGTTCATACGGCTGCACGCAAAACCACAGATAGAAGCTCACGATCCAGTAAAATAAAGATTGGATAATTCTGAGGACATCAACTGTGTTGAATTGAGATACACGCCAAAAAACAAGTTGTCAGCACGTTTCGCGCTTGCCGCTGCTGAACAGAAGCCACGGAATGCACCACCGAACGAAGCTACGCCGTTTCCCAGTATGTTGCAGAATATCAACATTGAAGCCACAAAAAAAAGTATTTCTTTAAATTCTACAGAAACATGTAGTGCATCAGTGGATGAATACGCTATATGTGTCAGTAAAAAAAATTATTAGTCCTTTCAGTGTACAGCGCTGCATTGAAATTTCGGCCAATGAAAATCAGCTTTGCTATATAAAAGGATCATTGCCCATGGAGGTAATCGAGTGTTCACCTCCACAAAAGTCACCTCGAGTTTGAGTCGAGTCTTCCTCTACTTCATTGCTTCCCGTTCTGTGCTTCAAAATTGAAGTTAGCACTGACAACTTGTATACCTCTGCGAGCGTATAGTTGCACTAACCACTTCTTCCTCGTGAATTATTAATCGAGAATACTTGCACCCTTGAGTGAAGTATGTTTTCTCCACTTACGCACGAAAATAGTGAACTTACTTTATTTGCATGCTGAACCGCATAAAATAAATATGCGGCGACCTTATTACAAGATTATGCGTACGCACTCACCTGTGACGATCACTTTCCCGGCACTGCTGCTGAGGTGGCTCTGACCAGTGAGAGCGTCATGCACCTGGCAACGGTAGCTGTGGAATGCTTCGGAGGCCGACACCTCCCGAATGATCAGCTCACCCGTCGGTAGCATCACGTATTTGCTTTCCGAGCCTGTTGATCAAAAATGAGAGTGGGGCAAAATTAGAGCGAATTAGTTTCTCGCTACAGCAAACTAACTAAAGGCTATTTGAATGAGTTGCCCCTGTTATTCGATCTTTAGTTTTTGTTTGCTCTATAAGCCAAGTATGTGACGGAGACATTTGGGGCCCTGAAATACGGGCTCCAACCGCAACCGCCGAAAATGAATAGAACTTAATTTTCCTCTCCGTCATGCGAACCTAACCCCTCAACAGGAAGTGCTATAAAAAAGCTATCTTAGACGCCTTTGGAATTCTTGGCGGATTCATCAAGATGAAAGTAGGACCTATTAAGTTACCAGTCGACTATGAGTACAGTGTGGGTCAGTAACTGTACTGCAGCGCTAAAGGCATAGTCAATTCACATAATGTGTATTCACGTGTAAGTGGGCAGCTGAAAGTGCAGCATCCGCGGTTCTTACACACCGCTACATCACAGCACTCTGAACGTACCCATATACGTCTTCGTCTCTACCTAAAATCCATAAGAATAATTGTGGTGCATTACTTACTAAAATCAGACTGGCTATTCTGCTTAGGCATAAATAAATATTAAACGTTGAAAACGAAGGGACATTCTCGATATATTTTTCTGCTTCAGTTTACTATATTAAATAGCACATTAAATCGCATTTACAAGAAAACATGAGGCATGATTCCCACTGAGGAGCTATAAACTTTGCTAACCTTGCTTCTTTTTTTCTTTTAGTTCTTGTCGCTGACTGCCGGGTACAGCCCGACAAGCCTTTATGGCTTGGGTTGACCGGTTCTTTAATTTGTATTATTTTCATGAAATAATGGATATTATTATTATTATTATTATTATTATTATTATTATTATTATTATTATTATTATTATTATTATTATTATTATTATTATTATTATTATTATTATTATTATTATTATTATTATTATTATTGATCGGACCTGTTTTGTGAAGTCGTGATCGTGTGAAAGTTGGGTGGGATCTACGGTGAAGTAAACGTGATACAGTTTTTCATTTCCATGACATCTTACTTAGGTACATTCGTGAGAAGGTATGGCAACTAAAGAATAAATGAAATGAGCTGCTGTAGCAGCGAATGTCTATGTACATCAGTGGTCATTTCGCATCAAAATCTGCTGATTGAGTTCCATGAGTTCTGCTTTGTAATGAGCGTATTTTTCTAGGGAAAAGTGGCTAGCGGGTCAAGCAGCAAGGGAACAGCTGCCACTAGCTTTGTATACTTGTGTAGTATTCGCGTTACACCGCCATATGAGACGCTTCGCGAAAATTATGATAAACAAAATATCAAATCAAATGCAAAACAGCAAGCCTAAGGTACCTTATCTTCCTTTCAAGCGTAAAACATTAGCGCACTTCCCATTTCTTGTACTCGTAATTTTCTAGAATATTTCGAGAGCATCCTGCCTGCCATCCTTTCAATATCGTTGAAGGCGCTTGGCTGCCATAACAACAGTCGCCTAATGGCTGCAATACATCAAAATTCAACGGAGCGTGACTTAAAAAGAAAACACACACACTAAATATGAGTTCTGAACTATACCGAGAGGCGCCACATACTCCTTTCTTCTGAAAAATGGGCCAGCACCTCAAAGCGTCATTCATTTCCATCGGTTGCGTAACAACGGTCTTGGTGCTATTACGGATTTCCGACGCGTAATCCATATCTCACTCCGTATTTCACAGCTATTTACACTCCTTCGACGCCGCTTCGAAACTCGCATGTCTAGCCTTGTAACCCTATCTCAGCAATGCATGCTTGCTTACTGCCAACGCCCTACTTTCAATTGCTGCAATGGTCTCTGTTTTGAATGCTGAGATAAAGGTTTCAAATTCTTCAGAAAGCGGTGAGGATGGCAGGCTCTAAAAGTGATTGCCTGGCACAGATGAAATGACCGTAGCCACCCCACTGAAGTGAATGTCCTTCTCGTTTCGAGCCGTTGTCTGGAGTCTGGCGGTTGTTAAAAAAAATGTGTATAATGTTCCGTGTAGACAGCAAGTATAGGTCCCACGGCGAACTAAGGCAGTTGTGGATCGCCGGCTGCTTGCAATCTCAGCATCAGACCCCATCCGTTTCTCCGCGTTTCCTCACTGTTGTGTGCGTAGTCCACTTAGACTGATTACTTGGCTGTGCGCCTCGAACGCCACCCCCCACCCCGTTCTTTTTTTTTTGGCTTTGTGCACATTTTTACTGTGTTTCGCTCATCCATCCAAAGGCTGGTTGCGATAGATTGGTTCTTTATGGGCTGCCAGGTTATTATCAATTTTATTATCTGTAATATTTCATTGTGGGCTTATAGCAGCAAAGGAACTTTCTTTTTAAGTTTGCTGCGTTACAGAATAACTTCTTGTTGTTTGCGCCATCACTTCGCCTAAATACTACCAATGCAAGGTACTTATGGTTCTTCTTCTTATTATTTTTTATTTCAGACATTACCCGCAGCGCCTTTGTTGGCATTATTGTGGGGCTCGCGATAATTCATAAAATTAATCCGCAGTCTTGCGGCCAACCAAATCTGGTGGTAACAAATTACGCTCGAAAATCGTTTTTGGGAAAAACGAATTTTGAAAAAGATTGGTTCCTGTTATTATGCGGCTATAAATAGCGGAACGTTACCTTGATTTAAACAATTGCCGTGGGGGCGTACGCTCCATTGTAACGTCTCTGAAACTCTTGCGCACAGAGCAAAACTGAAGCCGCGGCGTCTTCTCCTGGACTACGGCGCCGCACTTATCAGTCACTCTAACCACAGAGCCGTCGTCCAAGTGCTGGCGGCTACGTTTATTCCGTTGCATAAAACATGCGCAACGTTCGTCGCCTGCGCGAGAATTCTCGAACCACGTAAGCTCATCAATCTTTCCTGAGCAATGAGCGCTGATGCAAGAATCCAAGTTTTTGTTTTCTTTATGTTGAGTGATGCTTACGAACGTCATCGTAGCGGTTACCGTTGCATGGGCATGCAGTTCGTTTTATGCAACCATAACCAAATTAACCACACTGAAAGGGACACGTCATTGGAGGATATGGCCAACGGTATATTTTTCTCTGTTGTCCGGTGCTAGTCAGACAGTTCTTATTTTTATTGCGAACTTCATTTCAATTGTCTCGAACGCTGTATCGTATGTTGGTGCGTCATGCCGTATGCCGCTTGAAACACGTCTCCTGCAGCGGAATATATTGGCGTAATTTCTTTCTACCGCGATTCCTTAAAAGCCCGAAAAAAAAATTTTGCCGAATAACCACACGGACTGAACTGACTCGGGTACTTTCACAGAACTTTTCGAAAACAGGGTATGCATTGCTTCAAATTTGCTAACCGAACTCATAACTATGTGCGTGAAATATGCTAGGAGAAACACGCCGTTTATGAGTGCCTACAGATATGGGGTGTGTTGATATACCAACAAAAGCAAATTTGTGAGATGGCCTTCAAGCCTAAATTTCTCCTATATTCGAGAAATTTGGCTCGATAAGCAAATTCTCCGGGTGTCTCGTGACTGCGCCATAGCGCAGGTACAGCTAGCTGTGAGGTGCACCTCAGGTACCACATATACATGCTGTTCCTTAGGTAAAGAGCTAGTGTGAACGAGCCCCATAAAGAAGTCACATACTCTGGCATCTAGATCTTTGTCACGTGAGACAGCAAGCGGGGGCGAAAGTTTTTCAAGTGACTTCCCCAATTCCTCTTGCGGACACGTAGCCTGGTATCCGAGATCAAACGCGCCCCACATCCTTCCCCTTTCAGTTTTTTTTCTAAAGGGAGAAAGATGTGATAACGGAAAGGCAGGGAACTTCAGAAGATTGATGCCGGTTAGCTACCCTCTATATATAAGTAAAGGGAAGTGAAAGTTGAGACCGAAAGAAGTTCACCCTTGTACGCGACTACACATGCACAACAAAGTGTTTATGGCTCAATTCGCCACAATCGTTCATACAGGCTGGTGCGTCTAAAGAAGCCCGGCAGTATCATTGCGGCTTTGAACATTCTAGATGCTCGGGGCCATGGTACCAGGACCTTCGCTTCTGTAAAAGGCCCGTCACCTAAGTGCCCTAAGGTCGTCCGATGGGCAAGACCCTGCGAAATACCAAAGTTGTTGTCGGCGTACATCGTTCTGCTATGTTGCACTCCCACCGCAGTAATCGTGCCAAATATTTCGACGTTTTTTGTCACGTTCTAATGGCGTGCACTTAGGCAGATATTGCTTAGCAGAGGGCCACTTGTGTGACGGGCATGTTCGACTGGAAGCAGTTCAATTGGTTTGTACGGTAAATGCTTTTAATGCATTGATCAATGGCGTCGCCCTCATAACTTGCCCGTAGTAACAGGGAACAGGGCCTCTTTAAAACCATTTGCCAAGACTGGAACATCTATGTAATCCTTGCTCGTTTAAAGTAGCGCAAGCGCAGATGCCTACCATAGAGATGCTTAGAAAAGGCCGGGTTAACAGCGGTCGACATCGAAGATAGAAAAGGTCTTAGGCACATAGGCAGGTTTGTTATTTATTTTGCACTGCCTTCGGATTGGCCGGCATCTTTAGGCTTGGCCTATATTTTTTGTTGTTGAGAAAGCCACACTTCCGTTTCTGGTTTTAGGTGCGCGAACTTTGAACGAGCGCTTCTGTTCGTTTCTGCCTTTGTGGCGTTAATTATACGTTACTACTGCTCCATATGTAGCTGAAAACGTACACCGCAGCCGCTGGTTGCAGTTACGGGCATAGATTCATCTTTCTTTTTGAATAAAACTTAGTTGACCTTTTGCAATTTACTTGTGGTGTGGGCCTTGTTTACACTACCTGCCACCGGGCAACAGAAAGATGATCGCCTTATGCTAACTTGGCGTGTCTTCTGTTTCATGCTTCATTTTGACGCCTCTTTCATTGTCCTAGGTGCACTAGGAGGCCTCCAATTGTCACAATTTGACGAGACGAAAGTTGCGAGATACCCCTACCTGACGAACCTCATGCTGGTCTAAAATCTCCCACGAAGACATTGTCGCGAAAAGCCATGTAGCAAAATAACTGTGCACACGGGCCTTAATTCAGTTCTGAGAGGCTTACAATAAAGGCACAAAAGTGTGTGTAAATACAGCAGTCGTTTTTTGGCTTATAAAAAAGCAAGCTACATTTCCTAGCGCTCGTTTCATCACTTGGCTTCTTTTTTTCACCCGTTTTTTCTTTCCTTCTTTTGCTGCATTTGAGGCATGCAGCATCAAACTGTGAAACAGGAATTCTCAGTTTGGAAATTCCAAACTTCGAAACGTTCAGGGAGTAAGAAGTTCGTTCTGTCGACTAAACGCTAGTTGCAAGGGGAAATTATTTGGGTGCACGTAACTGTGACGAAGTTGTTTACGAACATTATAAATCAGAAAACTCAAAAAGTCTTAGACCTTTAAAAGGGCAATGTGCAGGAATTTCGTCAGAAAAACAAGGCACCATAAGGAAACGAACCAAGCAGAGGCATAAATTGAACACAAATGTTGATTTATCGTTTTCTATTTCTTTTTTCTTGTACGACAGTGAGAAGTAATGTATCGGAAGTACTTCCTATATCAAATAACGACGTTTAATTTATAAAAAGAAAAGTCAAAGCAGGAGAAAGAGACAAAGAAAAAATCTCCTAATACACTGAAATCAGGCGGAATTGCGTCACGAACTTTGACACAAACGGGGAAGCTTTCGCAAGTTGATAATAGATCATGGCTGTTTCACGCAGCGCAAGCAATGTGTCTCGTATCAAACCGTGCTATTCCTCCTCTGTACTTTCTTTTTTCTAGGATCATTCATGCGCTGCTCAAAACACCGTTTTGACGTAAGCCTTTTAACACAAGAGGCAAATGCGCAGTACTTTCATAACTACAAAAGCACCTCCCCTGTCATACAATACCAGATCAATACTACGTCCCTTTTTTACCAAAGTAAGTTCTCCGATTCCATTGCTCTATTGTTCTCGTGAAACCTTGCGAGCTTGCCACTTTCCCAAATGATGAAGTGAAAACAACTTTACGTGAAAGAAAATACGCTGTTGCCTGACTACCTTAATAATTTTCTTAAACTTATTCACATTAGCTTAAAATGTAGAACAGATTGATGCAGTTGGCCCGGAAAAAGAGTATGGACTTCGATGTCTTGGTTACCATATGGGACCCGTAATGTAAGGAAAAAGCCTCCTCCTCTGTGCGGCGGGCCGTTTGAACAGCAACTCTTGAAGACCTCCTGCAGCATAAAATCCAGTGAAGTTTAACAGGCACCATCAGTTGTACTCCACTGAGTCAGAGGCCCTGCTGCAAGTTGCACCCACGTACGCTCACAAGCAACCGCGTTCCTTCTAGACCAATAGAGGTTTCTATTCAGGTGAATGAGAAAACACGCCAAAATTTCAATTTTTACTCGTCCATAAAGATACGTAGATATATTTCGTACGCCTTGAACTTTTCGTTGCGTTCCGTCCTCTCGCATACTAGCACCAGGAGCCGTCAAAGAAATGCTCCCTCGATTTAAATATTTATTCTAGACATTCACGATGCTTGGACGTACATAGCGAGCCTACGTCCACAATCTTGCCTCGTCGTTGCTTTCAAGATCTGGCAAATCGCTTCTGACGGACAGTCACGGCAAACACGTACAACATTCCAAAGGGAAAAAAATGGAGCACCAATCGGCTTTTATAAGACGAAGCGTCACTCATGATGGCAGCTTCGTATCGAGCGCTTCGCCTTGTTCGATTTTTCTCATTGATCCTCCTGGAACGCTGTCGGCCTGCGAGCCTTCGTATAGCATAATGCTGCCGACCATTTTCTCAGCCGGTTGGCTCGATGCGTCGGAACAAGCGAACTGGCAGAGCGAACGACACGCCTGCCGGACCCATCGAGGTTAGCTCGAAGTTGATCGCCGGAAACCACCCACGCGCCACTGTTATACGAAGTGGACGAGCGGGAGGAGAAAGAGGAGAACGAAACAGGCGCGAGAACCACCTCGCTCGTAACGATTGAGCGTTCCACGTTTGGAGCAGGAACACCTAATTACGGCGCCCGTTTCGAGACGCTCTTTCGAGGTGAGACGGACTGAGAAGATCAATGATCGCGGGAGGCTGCGTTCGAGCGAAAAATCGGAAGCAGGCTTCCTGAAGCTTCTCGCGAAACAGTGCCGACCATCAGCTGTCAATAACAATCTGCTGTTGTGCCGAGTATATTGCACTCAAGGTATTGTGTCTGACGGATACAAAGTGGCTCTACATAAAGTTCGCTCTGTTTGCGCTCCTTTATGTTTAACAGTGTTTTTAGAAGTAGAGCCATTAAAAGCGCTGGTGATAGCTATTACGATGGTAGATGCGCATCACGCAGCATGGTAGGCGTAGACTGATGTAGCGAGCACGAGACGCACGAGTTAGTGTAAAATAGGCTCCTCCGTAAATTGTAGAGACGAACGACTGGCTCTGCAGAAGGCGAATTGCATTGTGAGGGGGTTAGTCAACACTATAGTTTACTGTTTTAGCTGTACCTCAATTTATATTTTCATGTGAAATTTGCTGCTCTTCATTTTTATGCTCTTTCGTGGTCACATTTTTCTCCCTGTTAAATATATTTTCCTATTCTTTACAGTGCATGTAAAACGCGAAAACTACTATTTCCTTCCCAGTCATAAGCTTATAGGCGCTCATCACAATTTGGTCCACTGATCACAGCCCTGAACACGGGCATTACTTTCACTCGCGTCTATCATTTTGTCGACGAAGTTCTTGCGCGCACTTTCACTTACCCCGCTGCCCTATGGGAACCGTGTTTGCCACTGTGAGACCATCACTGCGAATCCATGACGTCACTGTGACGTAATCTCTCACTGAAGTCGGCAAGTGGCAACGTAGAACGGCTGAATTTCCTCGAATGGCGTAGACATCCGGCACAGAGACTACGAGGCTCTCTGGCACCACTGCGAGAGGAAATACAAAGGGAGAGGGTAAGAATTAGACGGAGCTACAGTGTTCAAATCTTTCTTTAGGTACAGGATTTAATGTCGTTTACAATAAACGTCCCTAGCTGCGTCGAGTTGAAAGCTGGGTTAGTTGCTGTTGGAAAGAACAGGTTCTTGTGAACCTTTAGTTACAAGGGTCGTCGTTCGAAAACTCACAGAGGAAGAAATTACGGCAGATACAACGCATTTGTAGGCGTGAACGTCATGAGAAGCGTTTTTTTTTTTAATGTTTCAGGTAAATGTTATGGAAAGTAGCCCGTCATTTTATTTTACTTTCAAGTACAAACAGCGAAGGCTACACTTTTTTTCTTTATTGTTTGTTTCACGGATTCTCTCCGTGTAGGGGGTAGAGGTAAAGGCAAGATGTCTGACAGAGCCTCTGCGCCCCTACAGTTCAAGGCAGCATGACATATCATTCACATACATATTTGCCGAACATATCTTTAACACACAGCACACAGCAACGAAAAATTCAATTATTCAGAACACATGTCTCCAAAGCATTACTTTTGCTTCAATGGGATAGATTTCGAAAAAGCAGAAGATACATATGCAATAAGTATTACATAACAATAAAATTGGCCTACACCAGAAGTCAACAAAGAAAAAAAAACAGAATCACTTGCTCCTTCCTCTCTCTGCTCCTCTCAGTTCCGTGATACCCTCTTCCCATTCCGTCACCCTCACCCCGTCTCTTATTTAATGAGAAGCTCGCGTGTCGTTTTATAAGACAAACTACGAAAAAACGACCATGAATCTTTTGCCATGAAATATATTGCTATAGAAAGTTCTACACGCCCAGCCTCAAATCCTGCAAGAACAGCAGTGTCCTTAGCGAGCGAAATTTTGATCTAAATTGAGTTTGAAGGCTGAAGTACGTGAATCAATGTAAAAGCGGTCAAATTTGTCGGCACTTCGCTACAGGGAAAACACTATTTGTGAAGGAAATGCGGCGACCGCCGTCATGTTACGCATCTTTTCCGAAGTTCAATGATTTCACCTTCCGTTCATTGCAACAGTGCGTCACAATACCAAAAGTTTCCTCCACAATTGCTCTGTTTATAACGCAGTCTCACGAGCAAACGCAAAACCAGGGTATGTACGCGTATGGGTAAATCGTGCCAGCAATTCGGGCGGTGATTCAGCAAACGTCGATCAGACTAACGGATAAGGTGAACATGAGTTCGGATATTCAATTCGGGAGCTTGATGTCCTGTTTTTTCGCGTAACTCAGCTTAGTTGAGTTACAGGCCGAATGTGCGTGGTGCTCACATCGGCAGTGGCATCGTGACGGAGACTTCGAATATTGAAGATCACTAAAGGTGCATCACGTGGTCGGGCAGTGGCCATGCTTCGTTGTAGTGTCCCTAATTCTTGGGCATAAATAATCTGCACAATTACCGCTCATTTTTTTTTTTAGTTCACCTATGCGTAGGTACTGCTAGGCTACTATGTTACCCTATGCGTAGGGTAGCAAACCAGGCGCCTCTCTGGTTGAATTTGCCGTCTTTCCTTAGCTTTTCTCTCTCTCTTTCTCTCTCTCTCTCTCTCTCTACACTCTCTATCTCTCCCTCTCTCTACACTAAAGGGCAAAAGCAAAACCTTGCAAGAAGGAGTGTCTAACCATATTGTTTTCGCATGACTGCGCGTCGGTGTGTCGATGTGGAAGGAGCCGTGCTAGCGTGACGGCGCGATAATAGTTTGGTTTCAACTTACTTGCCATTGCCTGATTCAAACACAATTACTATGCTGTTTCGTCGCATGAGTTATTTACAACAATCTCGTACTGTTTCTTAGTTCTCTTTTCGGATCTAGCGCGTCAAACAAACTTTGAATTTCAGCTGCGTCGAGGAAACTGTAGACAATAAATCAGATAACGAAATGATATATATGTATAAATTTCTCCTGCCGTCGCTAGTTATTTGAATGCAGCAGTTCAATGTTGCGTCCACTAATTAAGCGACTAGATGTAAAAATTTACCCATGGGCTCCATTTATCAACTTCAATGAGAAAAATGTATCGATTCTAGTTCCATTTGAGGAATGAATGTCTTCAAAAAGAAGAATGCGCACGCTATCAATTATTTCTCTGGAGAGACACGGGCCTTTACTTCGCAGGCATGTGTGCCTTTGTTAAAGTGACACAAAGCCAAATAATAATTCACGCTAGAGTGATAAATTAATGCTCGAGAACGTCTAAGGCACCAATCTTATCGCGAAGAAAGTTCTAGTAATCGATAAATTGCGGTAAATGCAGGATCCGATTCGCCACTCACCCGAGACATTCAAGTACTAGCCCGATGACGTAGGCACTCCTCACTATAATTCAGTCACTAGTGCTCAACCTTTAGCAATAAAGAGATAATTGTATTGCATTATGAGACGGAAGAAAATGCTACTTTTCCAATTCTATTCGATGATTAGAAAAAATAACTCATTCACTTTGGCCTTCACAACGACCCGGGTGGTCTAAAGGTTTCGTTTTCGCTCGACACTGCGCCGCCCGAGCTCTCGCGTTTCAGTTGTTTCGTTATCGCGTAGTGCTGCGCTGGTTTTGTTGGCTCGCGAAACTCACACAAACTGCAAGCACCAGGGAAATCCACGTCCATGGGATGTAGCGGCATGCCCTAAATGTTCAGCCCACCTGACCGAAAGCAGCTGCAGCGGCGAGTCCTACCCTCTGTCTCGGCTCGTTTTTTCCATGGACACACGTCATCGCGCAAAAACAAAAACAAAAAATAAGCGTAGAACCGCTCGTCGGGCACCGTTTTACTCATCGATGGCAGTAAAGAGCGGTGATGGCGCATTCAACGTGACCCACCCCCCTAACGGGTAGGATTTCAACTGTGTTTACAGGTGTGTGGACCCTTCTGACGTGATTTCCTCTTCAACTAAGTCTTAACTGACTTAACGTTTGCCTTTAGTGTCCCTTTAACGAAAAATAAAGATCTGGAATGCTGTTTTACGGTGAGACATGAGTCTTTACTTTCGTCGGAATGACGTACGCCGCTGATAACCAGGGAAGATGTCATTGCGAGCGCATTAAGGAGAGGAAGCGTCTCGCAACAAAACTCATTTCGTCGCCGCCCACGTGATCGCTTAAATGGAATAGAGGGAGGCTTTTGTTCGCAAAATAAGCCAGATACTACGCTACGACACAAGAAAGAATAGTGAGCGTATACCTTCCATCCGGCGGCTTCTTCACTGGCTCACGTAGACATAATTTCCGGGGTTGACGAATCTAAGAAAGCCGCGCCGTCGATTATCGCAGCTCATTTAGGCTTCCTTCACATCACTGCTATCAGTGACAGAACATTACAGAAGGGCTGAAGAAACACAATACACGCAAGAAACTGCGGCTATTGCAGCTGGCAAGTCCTTTCACATTCTATGTAAAGGTCCGTAAATTACCCGCAGACCACTCCTTTTTGTATGCGTTGATTTAAGATATATAATATTCTTTTTTTCTTAAGTGACCATCAAAAGAGCTCGCATTCACGCGTTGCGTGCTGAATACAATAATGGCTTCACATTTCGTCGCTGTGGTGCCACTGGCCACTGTAACTGAGTTTCTTAGAGGTGTGCAAAGGGACTGCCTTCACTCATGTGAGCGGAAGACTACGAACGCCTGTGCTGTGCGGTGGCAGTATGCGGAGACAGTGACCGACTGTGATTGTATATCTGTGCTCCTTTCTTTCTTTAGCTCTGCTTTGTTATCACTCTACCTCCCCCTCCCCTCTCTCCCTAGCGTAGGGTAGCGAACCGGATCTTCCACTCTGGTTAACTTCCCTGCCTTTCCCCTTTCCTCTGTCTCTCTCTCTCTTCTTTCGCTGTTGCTTAATCTACGACTTAGTCACGCTACCTTGCCGTGTGATTCAGAAACAGCAAGTTCGTTTACAACCTTGCAGAATGAGACCGCCTGCTGTGTACTCACATACCATGTATCTACCTGTGTGCATTGTAGGAATAAACAACTCATATTAATTGATAAATATTTCAATAATCAGTACAGTAATGAATGGAGTGAATGGTCGGTGAAATAAGTAAATTAAACATTATTAATTAATTAACTAATTAATTATTTGAATGATCGATCGATTGATTCATTGGACTTTTAGTCATTGACAGAGTTATACAGAATGTGAACATGATCATACGAACGAACACAATAAACAAAACAGTATTTAACATATTTAACATAACCCGCCGAGGTGGCTTAGCGGATATGGTGTCGCGCCACTAAGCACGAGGTTGCGAAATCAAATCCTGGCCGCAGAAGCCGCATTTCGATGGGGCGAAATGCAAAAACGCCCATGTCCCGTGCATAGGGGGCACGTTAACGATCCCATGATGGTCAAAATTAATCCGGAGTCTCCCACTATGAGGGACTCCATTGTGATTCAAATCGTGGTTTCAAATGGTGGTTTCGGCACGTAAAACTCCAGAATTAAATTCAACTGAGATCTATGTAAACCCTTGGCAATCATACATGGGAGTCTCAGATGAAGGGCCACCACTAATGCCCCCTGAACCCGGCAATAATTTCCCAATACACCCTACATTTTCTTGGAAATATCTTAATTCAATTTTAACGATCTACCAGCCAATCTATGACTGGGCCCCGTATATTTTACGCTGGGTATATTGACTCTGCAAGGCTTTTTGTTCACACCTCTACTGTCTCGTCTGTGAGAATTCTCTGAAGCATACGACCATTACTACTGGTGACTCCAGGAGTGAGACGTAAGAGCAGTTAAGTTCACCGAAGCACATCCGCGGACTTATTAATGCTTCTTGCAACCTAGCTAATTAATGGTGGGTTTTACAGTTTTACAAGACATGCGATACAAACTCCATCGACTATCTAAGCTTAATCCCGCTATACCTGTATTTCCCTCTCCGTGCTGATTCATTGAAAATCTACACTGTATACAATGAAACCGAAAGCGAGAGTACGCGAATTGGGGGATGTCAAACGGTGCCCAGACGGGACAAAGAGAGGCACAGCTACAGAAAGCTAAACTCGAAAAGAGAATCCTGACTGCCAAAACTGAAGTCTACTGATAAAAAATTTTTCAAACTTGCTAATCACGCCGTTGCCGTTAATCACACGCACACATACCAGTAGGTCAAGAGCGATATGAATCCTATGAAGCGAAGTGAATATTTAATTACCGACGCTATTAACAGGTAACTTCCTCAGAAGCCGACTTTCGAACTGTTCGTTTTCTGTCATCTAAGAGGTTTTACTATAACTATCAGTTCTACAGACACGACAGTGCAAGTTCCCGCCGACGCGCTAATTAAATCACTCACTTTTATCCTCTGGAGGATCTACAGGCCTGATACTGTTTGTTTATTCTGTCGTGGCTGATTAAAGCAGACAACTGCTCCCCGCGGCGCTTCAAGAGGATAGGCGGCCTTCCCACCACTGCTTCGCTTCTGCAAAGGTGGCGTTTTATTTCGCCCGCGATCGTTACCCAGCCGCACCATCTATCAGAGCAGCCTTTATCAGCCGCGACGCAGACGCCTGCCTCGCTTCCTTCGCGGTCGGCGGAACGGACCCCGCGACCAAACGGCGGCGAAGGGGAGATTGCGGAGCTCCCGTATAGCCAAGACGAGCCGAGCTGAGGCAAACCACTTCTTTTACCCGGGCCGCGGGCTTGACAAGCCTTTTTAGGAGGCAGGGCCCGCGGACGAAAGACGCTATCAGCGCACCTCCAGGTTAAGGGGGGTTGACCATATGCAGCACTGACCCTCGCATCTATACACTTTCAGTCCAACTTTTACAGCTCGCACGTATTTGCCTGAGCGTTTGCTGCATCCGCACAGAGTTTCGGTGCCTGCCCGTGGCTTGCCAAAAATGAAAGTGCCCCTCGAGCTCAATAAAAAGTACCTGAGCTTGCAGGAGCCACCACATACTTCGCGACTTCGCTTTCGCGCTTCACACTTGACACCAACTTTGATCAGCACGTTTTCCCGTTCTTTAAGCTTTCCTGTTTCTTGCTTACGCATTCAATATTGCTGTGTTACAAAAGCTTGCGTCTTTATATTTATCTCCTTTTCCAATGAAGTGCTCATAGTCTAAGGCTATATTTGATGGTATGTTCTTCCTTGCTTTGTACCCTACTTTCCTTTTTCTTTTCTATTGGTTTGCTGTCGTGTAATGTCCTGCCGAAAATCACTACAAATCATCCTCTGTTTGTTTCTGTTTTCTTTCTTTTTTTTTGCTTTTGTGGAAGGCTGATATAGCGACTTCAAAAGAGAGGCAAACAATGGCCACTCATCACTTGCAAATACTAAAGTATAATTTATTTTTTAGACGTCTCGAATAAAATAAGAGGAAGAGCGGACATGTTCGCTTTCTGTGCCTCAGAGCCAATACAAATAATGACAAGAAATTTTGTTAGATAGTTTTTTTTGCCACTATTTAGCCTGTTAAAAAAGCTAGCCTAGGAGTTTGATTCCTCGAATATTCTTTCACTATCTAATTCATTTTCATTGTATCTTGCGGAACATCATTAGAACTACTACCAGTGTAGCCTGCTCATACCTTACGCCAAAGTGACGTCATATGCGTTCGCTAGTAAGAAGGGAAACCAAATATTTTATTAACTTTTCTAATAGGCACCTGTTATATTTACGCTATTGAATAACCTGACCAAGTGTGAGGACGAAAATTGTGTGCGCTTAGCTTAGCAACGACGATTGCTCTCTTGGCCAGTCTTGCCGACGCAGTGTGGCTGTGCGGCTCATTCTGCGACAGACTACCGTCAAGAAACCAATGATGGTATATATAGCCTCATGCACACAAACTGCCATTTCGATAGCTAATAAAAGGAACGAAATACTGGCCACAAAAACTGCTACCGGACCGCTATGTATTTTTCATTTACTCTCTATTCAGATATCCTGACCGCGGCGGCTGCATTCCGATGGGAGTGGAAAGCAAGTTTGTGTAGATGTTACAGAACCCCAGGCGATCAAAATTATTCCGAAACCCTCTACTACGACGTCCATACCACTATGCTGTTTGCGGGATGTTAACAAGCTCCCTATGTGACACAGCCTTGTCGGGCTGTGTCACATAGGGAGCTTGTTATCTTGCTTATGTTCACAGCTGTACTTCCCGGATAAAACTCGCACACGGCAGCTTCGACTGTCTTGAAATGTCATGATCATGATCAATGTCGCGATCGATCAATACAAAAAACTATCGACTTTAATTTCTTTTGCCGGCTCAACAGTTTGAAAGCTTTGCGGATCGTTTAGAGCACTTCTCCTTTGAAACTCTTCCTCACTTGGTGAATTCTAAAGAGAAAGACGACGCGAAATAAAATAAGAATGACTCAAGTAAACTAAGAGGGAAGATAGGCGCTAAAAGAGACCGGAATACGAGATCGATAAGAAGCTAGAGCCATGTTTCGAGCACTTCAATATTGGTTAAAGTAATACCGAACGCGAATGCGCAGCACTTCCGTTGAGGAGCATTTACACAGTACACGAATAGTAGTGTGGCCCAACGCGGTACATTCGTGGCTACTGCCTTGTGTGTGTGTGCGTGCGTGCGTGCGTGCGTGCGTGCGTGCGTGCGTGCGTGCGTGTGTGTGTGTGTGTGTGTGTGTGTGTGTGTGTGTGTGTGTGTGTGTGTGTGTGTGTGTGTGTGTGTGCGGGTGTGCGGGTGTGCGGGTGTGCGGGTGTGTGTGTGTGTGTGTGTGTGTGTGTGTGTGTGTGTGTGTGTGTGTGTGTGTGTGTGTGTGTGTGTGTGTGTGTGTGTGTGTGCGTGCGTGCGTGCGTGTGTGTGTGTGTGTGTGTGTGTGCAGAAACTCATTCGTGTTGATGGAGCCCGTCGGCGCATTAAAATATGGCGGCTCAATTCTTAATATCTCTGCGATGCTATCTTTATTGGCACATGCTGCGCAAGCTCCTCCTGAGGAGTTCGCTCGCATGCAGCGATCCTATGAGGGGAAAATTGAGAATAAACTCAAGGAAGGACAGAAGATGGAATAAGTATAATGGGGGCCGATTGAATCTTAGGTAGCCACAGACTGTTCCCCTATAGAGCATCGGGCTGCGTGCAAACTGCAGTCATTGTAAAGTTATTAGATGCTAATTGCGTCGCTTTCATCAGGCCTTTACCTGTATTCATGATAAAATCATGTTTTAGGCTGCCTTAGATAGGGATAAAACATATTCTACTTTTTTCATTTCTTGTCTACTGCTTAGTACTGATTCATTTTTTTAACACTTTTATTTACACTGCGTCTTTAATTTAAGGACAAAACGTAGATGCTTACAAATGGTGACAGAACTAAGTGGCGCTACAGGCGAGGTCAATTGACAGTGCCAAAAGTATAGTACCCGTTAAGCTGATTTATAAATTTCATAGCTGCCAATTTAGGCTCGTTTAAGAAATCCCTAAAACCAGTTACTCGGACCGGGTTCTCGCGGTATACGTGTATAATAACGCATCTGCCGCAGAACGGCTGGCATGAACGAAATAAACGTTTATGTGGCCTACGCGGTTCTGCAGCGTTTGATATCAGAAATGTAGCTGCGCCTCTTCAGAGATCAGAAGACCCACCGTACTAACTTAGTGTCTAAGGCGTTGCGCTGCTGAGCACGAGGACTCAGGTTCGATCCCGGCTGCGGCGGCCGCATTCCAATGGTGGCGGAATGCAAGAACGATCGTGTACCGTTCATCGGGCGCTTTCTAAAGAAACCAATGTGGTCAAAATTCATCAAGAGTCACCCGTTATGGCGTGCCTTATATGTTTGTTTCTTACTTGTTTATTTTCACCTTTTATTTTTCGAGCAACCATAATTAAATGACGCAATCTGATTGAAACTATATAAGATCCCATGTCACTCGAAATAAAGCTCACAAAAGTGGCGGTATGGTTGAGTTCACACCCTCTGACTTACTTAAGGAAACGACATGTCACTTGCCCCTGATTCGCTCTTCTAGGTACTAACAAAACAAATAGAAAAATATACGCAGAAGCAATAATACCTCGCTAGACCTAGGGTCGAACGATATTATAGCTGACTCCTAGATTGCTCAAAAGCTTCATTACTCGCAATATTACCTCATCGCGAGGTCCTCCAGAGTAGGATAAGTACCGTAGTTCATTTCTTCGCAAAAAGCAAGAGAAAAAGAACATTCGGACAAGGTATGCTACTCTGTAAGTGTGCACTGCAGGCAAACGCTTCGTGCGTGACTGTTTTTGTCCGTACCTTCTCTTTGTAGTTTTCTAATTACACAGAAAAAAATCGCAGTTTCACCACAAAAGCGAAGCATCGATTGCGATAGCAAATTAGCAGACAGGACTACGAAGTAAGGATGGCACTTTTATCGGCCGTATCAACTTGTAAACATTCGCTTGTTAACTAAATTAACAAGCAGATGTGTCAGCGCGCATAGCAAACATGAACAAATCACACTCGATGACCGCGGACACTCGCTGTGGAAACGCTGCTGTGAGCAAGCGTGGCAGCAGCAGCGAGCGAAGTGACCTTCGTGCTGTCTGTCGCTTCAGCGCAAACTGAGCGCCGAGAACACACAGCACGCACAATGCTACAAGCCGTCGACGCACCTGGACTCTGGCTCCAACGCAGATTGCTCTCAAGGTACCGCCGCGCGACCGTGCGCAGCCGCCACATAGGAACTTGCAGGCGAAGTAGAACGCTACCCATCCCCCTCCCTCCTCTCCCCCTTGGTGTGTCGCAACGTTGGGTGCCTCGCGCGCGATGGCAGACGGCGCGCTTCCTGCCCGCTCTCCTTCCTCTCGCGCCAGCCTGCTCTTCGCCTTCCCTTTCATGTTAGCTTTCATGTTTCATGTTAACTGTGTATATGTGTATATGTATTCAAAACAAAATAATAAATAAATAATTTCGTGCGGGCGAGATTGAGCCGCAATCATCGGCTCACCTGGCATGCTATCGCTCGCACATACAGCGTAGGGCGCCCGGTGACGGCGTTATCACCCTTGGGCTTTATACGGAACACCGCGATGACGGTGACGACATAAATTCGCCTGGACTGTCCATATAGTTGGTATCGCAATAAAAGTAAACAGATGTGATCACCATGTGCTTCGAGTATTTTGGAGGGACCCTCAACTGCCCTCGTGTTTTTCGCTATAATCTATCAGCTTGGGCAGGCGCTGCGCTTGCCAGCAAGCATTTCTCAAAGAGGCCTTTTTTGTCCTGATGACATTCAATCAAAAAGACGTCGAGTCTTGCATGCTGCAGTGATTGCGTAGGAGTATTTGATCTATTTCCTTGACCAACCGTTTCTGGGATCTTCAACGAAACCTTCCCCCTCGTGCCTACTGTTTTGGTCTACGGGCGAGTGAAGGAATGTTGAAAACAGCCAACGGGCTCCTTCTGAGAGATCTGTTCTTATCTTATCCTTCAGTACATTCCATTGTGAATAGCTGTTTCTGCGATGTCAACCAGTTGTTCTAAACATAGCAACGTTGCTGGAATCAAGATATCACATATACAAAGTAAACAAGATCTGGAGTAGTAAACTGTTGGCCTAGCTGGTGTGACATAATTTTTGCAAAGGGGAGCAGAGAAGCGTTGCGGGAAAAAATACCTGAACAGAAAAGACGCTCTCTCAGAGTGCGTCTTTCCTTTCCAGATCTCCTTTGTACTGCAAATCTCTGTGCTCACCTTTGCAAAAAACAAGAGCTGTATTCACAAAAAGTTCTTACGCTATTTTTGTTCGTAAGAGGAAGTTCCAGCCTATCCCGATGCTGGACATATCATTAGCGAAGGTGGCCAGCCAGTGGAAAAGAACACTTACGAACGAAAAGCTTTCTGTAGCCGGCTCGGCCCATGGTCTTGTTGATGTTGTTCTTGATGCACCCATGGTGATGTACCCATCGTGACGCCGTTTCTATGCTGGTCAACTGTGTTCGCGTTTATAGTCCTTGTCGGTATTTTGTTCTTCTAGTCTGTGTAATCTTTCCTCTTGTCGGAGTAGTGTATATTTGCGACTTCCGGCTCTGAAGAAAGCAGCGTTTCAAATGTTCTAGTTACAATAAGAAAACATACACCCCTATCGATCACGAAACGTTTCTGGGGACAAAATTACTAGGAGAAAAAAGAAGGTCAATGTTCACAGCGCCTGGTCTTTGATAACCGTTTGTATCGCAAATATGTTCTTGAAGCTATCCCTTTGGCGTATTGGTATTTGGTCTTATGCCCTCTGCTCTATGTTATCGTTTAGTGCTAGCAGCTGTCGTCGCGCCCGGAAGGAAGTCTGTGAGTTTGTGTGCGATTACACCGTTGCTAGCTAACAAGTTAAACACTGTTTACACATTATAAACACACACTATATTTGCTTTCCCTTCTTCTCTGGTGGCTAACTTTTCGATCAGTTAACTTGAGTTTTTTTATATATTGATATTATTTACTTTCAAGTATTCAGCAAGATAAAGACATTTGGGACAGCTTCCATGGCGAACCTTGGCCAATCCCCCCTCATGGATACGAGGCATAATTGAAAGACGACGCTGACAACAACAGCAGCAGCAGTTAAAGCAACAGCAACAACAGTGCGTTGCCGCATTTGCCGGTTGTAGGCTAGAGGGACTGAATGTTCACTTTTTTTGTCGCTTTCTTCCGAAAGAGCCTTGTCGTCACTTCGCAGCAACGCTCACTGATGCGGACTAGAGACGAGAGTCTTCTTCGCACGAAAGTGCCGCCTAGGAGCCGGCTCGGGAGGCTCTGATTACTGATGTTAGTCCGCCAAGCGACCTGTGACAAATGCTGATCCAACCTCGGCAGCAAATATGTTCAAGGGACCCTTCGTTTCGTTCCTTGTTTTGTTTGTCGCAGAGGGGTCGCTGACCCAGAACAACTGAACCGCCTTTGTGCAGGAAAAAAAACGCTGACGAGTACTGGACTAAAGGGCAGAGAATAACGACCGCATTTGCGCGTTGGCTGAGCAGAAATCTTGATCAGCATCCAACTGTTGCTATGTCTCAGTACTCCGAGGAGCCTTTCTGATCTTAGGAGATTGGTCACTGCTGCCGCTTCGATATATACATGCAGATGGAACCGTGACTGCGGCCATAGCTCCGCCGCCCAGCATACTGATGGCACGGAAGACGATTTTCCTTCTGCGTTATGCTCCTTGATGTGCCTTTGCTTCGTGTCAGCTAAGACAATCGTTTCATAATTGAAATGAAGGATTACCCACTTCCATCTTTTAAAAAGAGAAAAAGGAATTTGATCAAAACGGAAAATGTCAGTCCTGTTATGTGCAGGGTTAGTACTTCAGATGAGGTGTCTGAAACATACATGACGAGGAAAGAAACACAAATAAACCAAGAAATAAGCACTAGGACTAACCTAACAAGTCGAGCCTAGATAAAAGACAAAATCCGAAGAATCCATTTAAGTCCTTAATGGCGTAAATATAACATTAGAACGACAGAAAGCTGAGCTAGTTGGTAAGGATTCACAATGCAAAGAAGGGGTAGGGCGTGCAGACACGGACACAAGAGAAGTGGACGACCCGAACGCCGACTATCAACTCAAGGAAGCACTGAGGCGAAAAAGAAAGAAGACACAAAACTCATCTGTGCAGGCTATGGAAAGGTAGCACCACATGTCAATCGGGTACACGTGCCGGTCTACGTGAGAGGTAACTGTTAAGGCGTTTGGTCTCTTCCTTATGTAAGGTAATCGAAGGCTGACTCACGCACGCGCTTCCACTATTATTGATATGCCATGTCTCGACCATAAGACACGTATCTTCATTCCTATGCGTGTACAATATCGCGCAGTCGTCTAAATTAGGCGTGCAGTTACAATCTTGGCAGTGTTGGCAATTTATGTAAAGAAAGATTAGAAGGCGATCCACCTGTTAACCAGCTTTAGTTATGGCTATTCCGTACGTTCATTTGGTATCGCACAGGCTTAAAAAAATTGGCAACTAGATATGGTGTTAATGTCGTTTTGACTGCTCCCAATAAGCTATAGGTAAGATATGCGCTACCGTGCCGAGAAAAAAAGGAGCAGGTGATGAGCAAAAAAGAACAGATATTTATCCCGTAAAGCACATCACCAACAGCAATTTTACTGACTGTCGTATTGGTGTGTTATATAATGTTCCCTCTAGCTGTAACCATTTCTACGTAAGGCAAACGGTGCGGTGTATCAATCAGAGGCTAATGGAACATAAAAGGTCGCCTTACCAGTGGATCGTCTTTTTGATTGGATGGTCGAGGCACGACATATCAATTATGGTAGAAGCCCGTGCGTGAGTCAGCCTTTGATTACCTTACATAAGGAAAGGATCAAATGCTTTAACAGTTACCTCTAGCGTAGAGCGCCACGTGTACCCGACTGACACGTGGTGCTGCATTTCCAGAACATGCGCAGATAAGTTTTGTGTTTGCTTTCTTTTTTCACCTCAGTGCTTCCTTCAGTTGATAGTCGGCGTTTGTTGTGTCGTTCATCTCTCTTCTCTTGTGTCCGTGTCTGCACGCCTTACCCCATTCTTTGCATTATGTAAATATAACAGCAAGGCCTCCGCTCTTCCGATTGCCTCGCTACCTTCGCGCCAGGGCCGTAGAAAGTCTGGAACCTGTATTTGACGGCTTGTATCAAATGAAGTCTCTGCTGCTTACCGCGCTGTGGTATACAGGCTTGAGTGACACGGCATGTGCTCAAAATCACTAGGTAGCAGCAGCGAACTGATTTTCCCGATCTTAAGAAAAAATAAAATACTGGTGTAGGTTACACGAAGTCCTTAACGATGAATAACGCTCTCAACATGTTTGGCTGGTACGCGAGAGACGCTGTATAGCTGCTCTACGGGTTAACGTTGGATTGATAAGTGATGCTAATTAGGTGAATGGAGGAACTCTATTACCATAGCCTCATAAGAGCAACGCGTCCTCCAGTATTCGCATTTATAAAACAACCTCGGCTCAAAGTTTCTCCTCAAGCTCAACCAGCTAATGGTAACGCACGTGCTTTCCTGAAGTGTAGCTACGGCATGCCACTATTTCTCGTTGAAAATTCTTGGGGTGGAGATTTTCTTGGCAAATATTGCTTTTCTCCAGTATTCGCCTGTATAGTCACTAAAAGAGCGCAATTGAGGGATCACAGCTGGAGAACCGCGTAACAGCGTTTTCGAAGCGATAGAGACCACTGTCATGTCTTCACAGTCAAGCGCAGACAACTGAGGAAATACAAGTGCTCTGTACGTTAAGTTGTATATGCATGCAATAAATGTTTGCAAACATTTATTACAAAAAGAACATGCATCAACTAATATAAAAGCGAACAAGGAATTTGGTCTAGAAGTAAACAAAATCTCTTACGAACGAAAAATAATTGTTAATCCGATATATTTATGAACGCAGCATCGCGCTAGTGAAAATATTTCTTTTGTGCCAGTATTTAAACGGCGTGCTCTTCTACACTGTAACAATAGCTACACCCTTAAGGGTGTTTTCTTGTCGCACTGGTAATGCCCTCACCATTAGGGCTTTACAGAAATTTATAGAGGACGACAACGGAGCTCTAACTAGACGGGCGATGACAAAAGACGTAGTGGAAAACTATGTAATCATTTTGACAGGCTTGGGCACAAAGAAATGTCCAAGAAAAATTCACATGGAGAGATATGAAACTCTCCTGTCGGATATTTCTGTTAGCCCAAGGCTGTCAGAATGTTTACACACTTTTGAACTACGTCTTTTGTCATCGCAAGTCTAGTTAGCGCGCCGTTCTCGTCCTTTATAAATTTTTGTAAGGCTCTAACGGCAAGGGAGTTGTTACCAGTGCGACAATAAAACACCTTTAAAAATGTAAACATTGTTACAGTGATATATCTCGGGTTTCTTCTTTTTCTGTCGTTCATAAGTTTTCCAAATCGCACGGCAGTAGCTTGTGTAAATCTTTGTCCCCGCCAATACCTAATGTTTCCTTTTAAGAGCTTCCATTACGTTTACTGCGCTGTATTCTATTAGTTGCCGGTATGGTAAATTTTGTATCGTTACATTTTTATTAACTGAAATTGGGCACCCCAGCTTGTTGTCTCTCTCTATCTCTCCCTCTCTCTTTTCTATGCGGCCCTGTCTAGATTTCCTTATTTTTTTTTTCTTAAACTTCATGAAACTTCACGGCTAATTAGCTGGCCGCCCAGGCGAGCCGCTATTTGGACAACTTATGCAGTACCTTTCTGTTTCTTTTGCTAATTATCGACGTGAGCTCCTCAGCTGGAAAGTTGTATAACCCTGCAGGAGGTGGTTGCGTGAAGAGGGTCAGGGAGATCTCTAGTGGTGCTCTATAGAAGTAGATACTTCTTTCCGTGTGCAAAAACACTAACGTTGTGACTGAAAGAACAAATAGACGTTCGGTTAAACTAAACACAGCACGGGAGACGACTGTTGTTTAGAGAGAGACGAGCCGTGTGCTTGCTACCTCATGCGGAAAGCACTGTCCTCGGCTTGGAAATTTCGCGTTCGTTCCATTTTCAGCGTACTTCCATTTTCACCTGCTTGTAGCTGAGCCGGCGCTTGTCATTAGGCAGCTACCGCTGCTTGCGTGAAGTACTCGGTCAACTTCGCCACTTTTCCTCCTTATTTTTTGCCGCCGGAAAGCAAACAGGTAATGTATAATTTCTCTTCGTATGCCATAGGCTCAAAATGGAATGACTCTAATTTGGATGCAAATATTAATCGAGGGTTTTCATTCTAGAGGAAGACGTAGAATGAATTTACCTCAGGCTCGGATGTCAATGACCGTTGCTTTGCACTCGACACACAAATCCATGATGCAAGTGCAAAAGACGAGAGTTTTGTTATATTTGAATCCGTTACATCGTAAATATGTGGCACCACCACCCAGCAACCCATGGAATTCCATATAGGGTAGCACATGCCAAAGGAATACAATGAAAGTTTTATTGCGCTAATAACTTATAAACTATAGGTATCGGAATATTTTTGTAACATTACAACTACAAGTACCATCACGGCTACAAGTAACATCGTCGTTCCTTTTAACATCACGGTTCATTGTAACATCACGGGTGCTTGTAAGAACAAGCTGGAAACCTCGGAGACAAAAATAAAGCTTATAATAAATTTTCATGCTTGCAGGAGAATTAAGTGGCAATATTTCACTGCGCCATTCAAGTAGGGACCACAAATCTGAGGCATTGCTTATGTGAGCATCCGTTAGAGTAAATGTTTAGGGTTGTTAGGTCAGGTGAAGGCGTACATGGCAATCGAAGTGTTTAGGGGTGTCATTGACTCTCGGCAGTGAATCTATTTATTTATTTATTTATTTATTTATTTATTTATTTATTTATTTATTTATTTATTTTGCAAACGCGTTTGTTGGTCATCGGCGTTTGGGACCGACCATTAGCGGACTCAACACCAGTGGCATTCACGAGCAAAAATTGCTGAATAGAGGACGACCCACTATATGGTTCCAAGCCTTCTCTACAATATATTTATTTTGTTCGATGTGAGTCGTATGGATCACCAAACGGATTGAAGGTGCCGCAAGTCACCAATTACAATAAAGCGGCCCTATTTTCACATGCAACGCTAAATCTTGATTCAAGAATTTTCAGCTTCGTAAAGAATACACCAACTCTAAACTGCGAGCGCTAGGATAACTTTTAGTCTTCCTTCTCGCATGTTCACCCTTCCGAGCTTGAATATCACGTGCAGCTACTATACAGGGTTTTTTAGCGAACGCTTTCAAAATGTTTTAAAAGTTGCCCGTGGCAGATAGCTTAATTCTAGCTTTTGAGCTAGTCTACTCGAAGCGGCGTACACTACTTGCAGAAAGAATTGATATGCAAAATCGACTAATTACCAAGAATTCACTAATTAACTTTTTAGATAATAATCTTATGACCCATATTGCAATTTACAAATTCTAGCAGTGGACTTCGCAAGGCGCATCCACTTGGAACGAATTCTCAGGACGACGCCAGTTTCGAGATGCAAATCCCCGGACTTTGCGGAGAAATTCATTGGCGTTCCAATTACTCGAGTGCTTCAGTGCCTGAAATGACGTTTTGTTAATAAATTAACTGGAACGCCAATGCAGTCCTCCGCAAAGTTCTGGAATTTATATCTCGAAACTGATGTCATCTTAAAAATTCGTTCCAAGTGGATCCGCCTTGCGACCTCCACGGCTCGAATTTGCGAAATGCAATATGGGCAATAATTTAATTAGTTAGAAACTTAATTAGTGCTTTTTATTATTTAGGTGATTTACATCTCAATTTTTGTTGCTAATATTGTCCTCTGCTTCGTGTAGACCAGCTCATGAACTAGAATTGTGATATCTGTCACAGGCAACTGTTAAAGATCTTTGAAAGCGTTCGCTAAAACACCCTGCATATAGTCGCAGAGGCACGTTGCACACGAGCCTAAAGAAGCTATGGGGCCTACAAGAAGCCGGAATGACTGTGCGCGAACGTGATACCTATGCTTATTCATAGGTCACCGAGACATATACGTTTTTTTTTTTACTGCGTCAACTGCGTTACATAAATCTTAGAGCCAAACCCGTCTTGAAATGTCACGACATTAGAGGCGCAGACTGATTGCCACTCACCGCCACGGACGTGTACCAATCGGCCTTTGACGCGCCCTTGGTTGTTGGAAGCCAGACAGCGGTAGGTGGCCGAGTGCACTTCGGCTAGGAACTGCGAGCTTCCAAACGGTCGCAGGACCAGCGATCCGTCCGAGCGGAACTCCCGAATGCCCGGAACCTGGGCGAACAGGCAGCAGGCTCTTCAGGGCACGTCAACGCGACACTGTTTCGGTCGCGTCAAAGTGCAGAATAAAAAAACGCGTGCCTCCTCACGGGGAACCGAGCTAGTTGACTCCTCACGCCTTTCGTCAGCTCTTGCATTGTTTCGGCTCCAACGTTGTGTGAGCCGACTCCCGCTCGCTCTTTGTTGTTGTTTTACATGACCAGAAACGTGCAGCTGGCCGGACGCATATACTTATTTTGATGTTGCTCCGAACGTTCTATGCACGCGCCGTGGTGGGTCGGACGCAGTGGCGTTCCGCTGCAGAGCGCGAGTTCTCAGGACAAGCGTCCAATTAAGACAGAATTTTAGAACGCTCCTGTACAGCGCACTGAATGCTCGTTAATGAAACTCAGGTTGTCAAAACTAACGCGGAGCCTCTCGCAACGGGGTTCCCCTGAATCCGTCGTCGAGTTTCGGGTCGTTAAACACGAACGCCTAACATTCTACGGAGACAACATCGTTCGCACTGAAGTCACAAGGTGAAAATTACGTATTACAACGGAAGAAGAACCGTTCGTTCTATCATGTTCTCTCCATTTTTTTTCGTAAAAGCACCGGAAACTTTCGGCTTTGAAAGAACGACTTCGGTTCACCGCTCACCGTATGAGCTGGGCTGCCGTCGGCCATTTCCCACGTGATGGCGGGCACAGGCCGACCATCGGCCGTGCACTGCAGGACAGCGCCAGCGTCGCTCGAAAAGCGCACCGCGCTCGGTGGTTCCTGGAGCAGTCGGGGCCCGTAAGCGTCGTCACCTTTCAGGACGGTACTAGGCGCCGCCACTGCACAGAAAACAGTTAAATGGATTGTTAAGCATATCTGTCTGGATAATTACACGGTTGAAGTAACAATAATTAATTAATTATGGGGTTTTGCGTACCAAAACCACTTTCTGATTATGAGGCGCGCCGTAGTGGGGGACTCCGGAAATTTTGACCACCTGGGGTTCTTTAACGTGCACCTAAATCTAATTAAAGTAACAATAGCATATATATATATATATATATATATATATATATATATATATATATATATATATATATATATATATATATATATATATATATATATATATATATATATATATATATTGTGAAGTAAATTATCACATGTAAGGAAAAAAATCATCTTTATATACTAATGCTTCAGCTGTGTTATGGCATTCGTCAGCGTGAAGAGCATTACATAGGATACCGCTTATAAGAGTGTTATTAGCTGCGATGTTATAGCCATTTTTGATGGCGTACAAGCAAGAATTGCAGTTGAAAATACACTGCATCATGCAGTAAAAAAATTGTGACGGTCATTAAACTGAGCGATGAACTATGAAACTGATGAACATTAAACTGAACTATGAAATAGATAACAGGTGTCGTAAGCAGCGTGACCATTAGGAAGCACAAAATGGCATAACCACCAGACGGGAAGAAACGAAAAATGAAAGGCGGGATAAAAACGAGCATTGGTGAGATCACAAATAAACAAATTTGCAAACATCGTTCTCGATGACAGCAGTGAAAAGTTTGATGTTTGTTCCATGTTTGCGCCGATACCCTAATTAATGGCAATTCATTTGTGTTTCAAGAGCGATTCTATAACAGCAGCCTCGGGATGCGATTTAAAGCTTGACTGTAAAATTGCGGCGTCGATATCGTCAAAAGATTGGCCAGGCTTGTTAACATGCTCGGACACCGGAAGATTATGGATGCTCCTGGCCTGCGCTCTGTGTTAAGACGAATTTGATTACTAGTTTCTGCTTGGTCTATGCGTTTTCCATTGGATGTTGAGGGTTTAAGTAGCTATACTACGAGGGCGAATCAGAAAGTCTCTTTGTCCCTATATTTTATTAACCAAAATAAGGTACATACAGGTAATTACCAATATACGTACTATTCTACGTACCTAACACTATTCGACATAGTGCCCACTTGTCTCATCGCAGCACTAAATTTGAGATGGCCCCGTGGTAGAATTCGTCCGACTGACTGTTGAACCACCATCGGAGTGCTGTCTTGCCTTCGTCGTTGCACGTGAATCGCTGTCCTGCCAGCAACTTCGTCAGCGGACCGAAAACATGGATGTCACTAGAGGCGAGGTCCGAAATGTATAGTGGGTGCTCCAGACTCTCTATGTAATAAATATAGGAGCTTGTCGGCGGTTGTGACTTCCAGATTTGTGGCCCGGCATTGTCGTGGAGAAAAACCGCGTTGTACACTTCGAGCATCCCTCGGCGTTTTCGCCTGATGGCAGCCAGCAGACGTCGCAGTGTGGAACAATAACTGTCAGCATTCTCATGCCAGTCTTTACGGACTTTTGCGAACTCACAACACCACCACCTCACACTTTACGAAGAGAGACGTATTTCTCCATACACGGGCTGCATTTCTCTGTGGATGTCGATAGACGTTCAGCCTTTCCTCCATAGAAAACGAATCACACTTCGTTGCTCGTACGCCGTGGACGTGTAATACACAACCACCATCTTCAACAAATGACAGCATCCCCGTGCCGCCGAGCTTCCCGCAGATAAGGCCGGGTCAGTCCAAGAAAGGTCCACCGTTGGGAGTGGATATGTTGGCTTTGCATTTGCAGCCGTAATTCGGCTAAAAGTAATAGGGGCACTGACTTTATGATTCACTCTCGTACACTAGTGATGTCGGAAATCACGATTAGTAGTTATCAAAATTTCGATGCCCCGCTTCGTAGTAAGCTTTCCAGGCATGAATATTTGAATACTAAGTTTGCACTTTGGTGTATTGCAGGAGTGACCATACTGAATCTTTTGAAGGTATATAGTTTTACAGCGAAGCTGGTTACGGCTTGGGTTCCCTCGATTCTTCCTGTCCGTCGGCAAATCTGCGTGTGCGAAAACACAGCTTCAGAATTTGATGCAAGATCGCTTCATTATCTGCAAAGCTTACACGTCTCATGATTTGGATGTGCATCTTCAGTAGGTTAGTTATCGATAGAGACTATTTTTAACATAAGTAGTGAGTGAGTGAGTGAAAAACTTTATCAGCTCTAGATTTGCTGGTCTTCTGCGGTCTTCAGATGGAATCGTCCATCTTCTAGCACAATGGTCGGTTGCCCTTAGCCCAGGGCTCCGCTGGATGCTGCTGCCAGTTGTGCTCGCCGAATCAGACCTTCTTGGTCGACCTGGCGATCGCTGGAGAGCACTCCCTCCCATTGCTCCGCACTCGGGTTTGGTATAACGGGTACCACGTCTATCTTCTGGCATACCCACGTTATGTGATACAGCGTGGGTGTTTCGTGGCACCAGGGGCATTTCTCATTGTATTGTGTGGGATAAATTTTGCTGAGTACGTTTAGGTTCGGGTTCGAGCCCGTTTGTAGCTGCCTCCACGCGACAGAGTCCTCTCTGCTAAGGGAGTTGTGCGGTTGTGGATACCGCTTTCTGCAGCCCTTGTAGTAATTTAGTATCGCCGAATAGTCTTGGGGTACAGGTTCGGTCTCCTCGAGGTCGCCTATGTAGGATGCTCGGTAATAAGTGTACCCTCGAGCTATCCTGTCCGCCTCTTGGTTCCCTGCCACTCCCGTGTGTCCCGGCGTCCATACTATCGTATGCCTAATTGGTTCTTCTTTTGTTTGTCGTTCTGTTATGGGGTCTCCGGAGCGGAGTATGCGGAGCGCTCCGTGCCCTATTCTGCCGCGTAGGTAGACTCTAACATCATTGTTTTGTTTTTTTTGCTTGCTTACGAGGGTATGCGCCATTGCTTAAGGGGGTATTAGCCGTTAATTTTCTCAAATGACGGACAAATTTCTCGTTGGGTAGGCATAGAAATGCTTACGCATTCAATAAAAGGTGATCGATAGTGTGCATACGTACCTATCATCACTATGACCACCGATAAGGACAATAAATGTGTTTTTACCTTTGTTCAAAATTCTGTGTCACTTCTGTGTCCTGTGCTAAACATCCTCGCTGGCTATTCAACTTCAAAGAGTGGAATATCTCATGACTTTTTATTTGATTTTTTTTATGAAAGCAGCATGGCGCGTAGAGTTGGCGATTTGTCGATAACAACACG
This sequence comes from Dermacentor variabilis, assembly GCF_050947875.1. Classification (NCBI taxonomy): domain Eukaryota; kingdom Metazoa; phylum Arthropoda; class Arachnida; order Ixodida; family Ixodidae; genus Dermacentor; species Dermacentor variabilis. Next base: position 64,350,439 of record NC_134571.1, on the reverse strand, counting down.
CGGCGGTCATGTGAAAATATATTAAGCCGTTCGCTGTGTGTAGATATATTACAGTGTATAATGTCGACAACCGTCCTCCCTCCCTCCACCCGCACACACGCGCACGCACGCACACACACACACACACGCACACACACACGCACACACACACACACACACACACACGCGCGCGCGCACACACACACACACACACACACACACACACACACACACACACACACGCAAGCACGCACGCACGCACGCACACACACACACACACACAGAGATGGACGGATGGACGGAAGGCAGCACAGAAATGTCCTTTGGTTTTCCCATTTCGGTCATATCGCAAAAAAAAGGGGTATTCATTTTCCACTTACCTTTTTTGTGCTTCAGGAATATATGTGTAAAGTATGGGGAGCTGTGGATGTTCTAGCAGTAATTACTTATAGTGTTTAAATAATTGCAGAGAAAACACCAACGTATATAGCTAAAGGATAGCACTTCTGCCACAAAGGCAATGCCATTGTGGATTGTGGGGAGAGGTCGTAGGGGAGGGGGGAGCGTTCACAAGGAGAAATGAAGTTGGGCCTGGTTTATTTGCGGCTTCTCTCGCTGCAGTAACTCCCTGAAATGAAACAACCGAACGAGTGCGTAAGTAAAGAAAGATAGCAGACGACGCGGCTGCCAGAAGGCTCAGGTAGATTGATAGCACAATCAACGAAAGTACGACGAGAGAGAAACGGATCCATTTGCGGAGTGGCACCGAATTGCACTCAGCTTTCTTCGTGCGAGCGTTTCTTTCTCTGAGAGCCCTTTGTTTCGCTGTACGGGGGCTGTTAGTTTATCGTTAAGTTCTGATTATGTACCCTAAGAGGCAAAGTGAAAGATCATAAACTTCATTAAGTAGTCTAGCGCTGTCCGTGAAATTGTTTTTTCCTTTCGTTTTCTTTTTTCGTTTTATTTTGTGCTCATAACGTCGAGCTTGAAATCTTGCCAGACTGCTACAAGAGGTATAAAAAGATAACTACATTCTTCTGCTGCCTTGCACGAAGATATTTTTTTATCGTTTGAAGCTTTTCAGAAATCTCGTTGGTCGTTAACCTTTTTAAATATTAAATTTTTGTGAGAATACTAACTGCCATTCGTGTAAGACTAAATATTCATTCATTAAGTCGAACTTACACACTTATCAAAGTAGCATTTAGAAAAGCACACGAATTCGCCTTTATGCAAAAAGGGTACGCAAAAAAATTAAGTGAAATAATTATCACACGCGAGTGATCCCCAGTCAAGTGTTTCGCAGCCTCTGGGATTGCACTTTTGTGCATTTTCCAAGCGTAAAAACACATTGTAGCAGCTTTGCATTTGTATTGCTTCTGCGTTTGCGAGGACGTTCGCATTCGGAAAAAAAAAATTCCTGCAATATACAATATCTTCCCGATTTTCTTGCTCAAGCTAAGAACATTACGAAACTATCTTTGCTGCTTCTTCAAACGAACCAATATACGCCGTGAAATTTAACGAACAATGGCTATGACGGCACCACTTTGCAATGGTTGTTCACAAGTGTGCTTATCGACAGCAATAAAGTGCACTGACAAAACAAGTTCCTTTGTTCAAGGCCTCGGCAAGGACGCATAAAGGACGAAATGTAAGTTCTAGAATGGCGGGGGAGGGCCACGAAAATCGTTTCCATCTCGACTGATCGAAAAATAGTTCCTTTCTCTTTTTTAGCAACATTTCTTTTCTCAAATGAAAAAAAAGGCTTGTTCTTATGGTGCAAAAGAAAAAAAAACAAAAAGAACGAACGCCCATATCCGCATCCCATTAAACCTCGCGCAAGAGCTTCTGCGCGTCTCGACTATCGATTCCGAGACAGCGTGTCTTCGAATTGAACTTCGAGATCGTTTCTTCGACTACGAAATGACTGATCTATGTAACTAAAAGGCCAGCGATATATATTTTTTTTCTTTTCACTGGTTTTTGTTGTTTTCTTTTCCGTCTCCGTTTTCATCGCTCTTCGTGTGAGTGCGCGGCGCCTACAATAGCGTCTCCGTCGCCTAAGCCGCTTCCATATATCAGTTCAGACGCTGTAGTATGGCACGGGCTGAATCTGTTTTTGGTAGGAAATATAGGAAGAACACTATTTTCTTATATGAACAAAGCATAGCAAATCACATTCAAGAGAAAAATGGCACATAATGCGTAAAACCGATTTCCATTCCAAAATAAAAGCTAAATCGTATGCCCTTGCAAGCTAAGGCGAGTGTGAGTACGTAAACTTCCAGAGAGAAGAAAATAATTTTAACTATCGGGTTCAGCGTGTCGAAACTCCACAGTGCGTTAAAAGGCACGCCGTAGTAGAAAGTTCTGTATTAATGTGGGCCACTTACGGTTTATTGGAGTGCAACCACAATGTAAAGTAATTTACACACCTAAAAGCAAAAAAAATTGTAAAGGGGTCAATAGGCCCCACCTTTACACCACAGGAAGGCCTTTTAGGAAGGCCTTCGATTGCGTGCAACATGATGTCCTTTTGAAAAAGCTACCTCTTTATGGAATTCGTGGTGTCGCATTATCCTTAATAAAAAGCTATCTCACCTCTAGAACACAGTACACAACAATAAATGGAGTTAGTTCCGAAATTCAGTACATTAAGTACGGCGTGCCGCAAGGATCCGTCTTGGGGCCTGTATTATTTTTACTCTATATTAATGATATTGTCAATATTCAAGGCTGTTCCAATATTATATTATACGCGGATGATACTAACGTGTTTTTCTCAGGAAGGGAAATAGGAAATCTTTTTGAGCAAGCTAACATCTGGTTACAGCAACTAAGCTTGTGGCTAAATGCGAATAAACTCCAATTAAACATAACTAAAACTAAGTATCTAGTGTTTAAATCAAAAGGAACAATAATCCACCCTCACCTAACACTCCAATTTCAGAAGGTCAACCTCGAACAGGCAGCAACAGCCAGATTTTTAGGAATTACATTCCATGAAAATATGTCCTGGTCACCGCACGTAGATGTTCTTAGAAAAAATATTGCTCGTGCTGTCGGTCTGCTAAATAGGTTGCGATATTTGCTACCGATAAATGTGAAGCGTAATGTTTACAACGCGCTTATACATTCTCAATTAACTTATTGTTTTCTAGTTTGGTCAACCACTACACAAACTAACCTAAAATCAGTTCAAACACTCCAAAACCGCGCACTGCGCGCGATAGGTAACTTAGAACGTACTGATACCACTAAACCATACTATAACAAATATAAAATATTAACAGTATCAAAACTTCACACTTACAAATTATTCCTCGAAATTTCACGGCAATTCTGGGAAGACAAATGTTCCTTCCAAAGTAAATACTATGGCAAAACGACAAGCTATAACCTCAGAAAAACTCTGATAGGAAAACCACGTTGCAGAACACAATACGGAGAACAAAAACTAGCAGTTCAACTTCCTAACCTTCTAAACGACTACCCCTTGGTACTGGACCTGCTAAATTCTGGAATTTCAAAGCAAAACTTTAAGAAAACGGTAAAAGAATTGTTACTATCCGAAGACTAATAGAAATGTTCAACTTCAGGTATAGAAAATTTTGTACATGTTTCTTGTTGTTGTTTTTAGAAAACTGTGTAAACTTTAACCTTCCAGCTACAGGTATGAAAAATTTCGTACATGCTTCTTTTTTTCCTGTTGTTGTTGTGCTTCAATTTTTTAGAAAACTGTATAAATTTTAACATTTTTTCTTTCTTCTTACGCGAATTGTGTACTCAAGTGTTGAAAATGTGTACTATAATTTCATGTGTGACCTCCTGAAAGCCTGCCACTGCCATGTTGCTGCCAATGTACGGGTGGCACGGCCTAGTCAGGCAAATGTTTGCCTTTAGCCGTGTCCCCTAAGACAATCTGTTCATTGTCTTAAATAAATCAATAAAGAAAGAAAGAAAGAAAGAAAGAAAGAAAGAAAGAAAGAAAGAAAGAAAGAAAGAAAGAAAGAAAGAAAGGGAGTAAGGGTGTGAGTTACAAATAGATTTTCATCCTTCCTGGTTATTTACTTCGCAGTGCAGCACAGAGTAGGGGAACCTTTTTGCATTCCTCCCTAGTCGCAATTCAGCCGCCATGGCCGTGAAACAAACCCTCATCCTCGTTCTCAGTGACACGACGCCGAAGCCACTGAGCTACGGCGGCGGGTCGGAAAAGAAAGAACTACAAGATTTCTTAGGATGGCTTCATCGAATACTACATTGATCAAATAAAATATTCGACCAGAAGATCCATTTACGATCATTTCAGAACTCTAATTACATACATTTATAAATATTGTTTATGTTTTAGCTTTATTCTTCGAGAGTTTTCTATGTTATATGCTACGGGAACCTTGACCATTCTAAATAACCCCTCCTGACCTCGTTGCAGTTGTGTACTTATTACTCACATGGGTTCATTCAACGAGTTGTCGTAATCTATATTTTTGTAATGTAAACATGCTCTCATCATCTTGTTGAAATTTTGCTTTCTCTAATTTCATTGTGGAAAGTTCGACCGTCATTCCGTTTGGGTCATGACTTCTGTGCACGTGAAATACACGGCCGTGGGCCCTGCAAATTCAGGCAGTCTGTTTGTCGCACTTCTGCGCTTATACCTTGTACTAAAATAACCATTTGTCCAGTTATGAATGTGCTTTTCAGCTCCAAAGTTTAAAGAGATGACCTCTTCAAAAGGTGCGCCATTGGGAACAAGGATTTGTTTTTGTTTTCACAATTCGAGTTCCACGCATTGTAGATAGAGATTTCACACCATCGTAAGTAAGTGCGTAGGCATGAACGACCAACACGCAAGTCTTGTCTCGTATACCCAACTCCTCGTTCATGTTACCTGATCCAGCAACATGTGCCGCCCTGCTGGTATATACGTTCTCATGCTAACTAATATTTCTTAGAGGGACAGCCAAGCCTGTCCTCATTGACTGTTCCGCCAGGACAAACGACGCGTCGACGTAACAGTCAGTTGCACTTGTGGCGTAAATAAAAGCTGCACCATTTCGCAAGTTTCTCCGTGCGACCGAAGAAAGAAGACTACACACCTGGATAACTTCCAGAAGTGAAAATAAGGTGAAAAAAGAGAAGAGGCTCTAGGCTTCGTCATTGCTCAGGTCAAAAATACCGCACGTAAGACACGCGAGGAAAATAAGGGAAATGGAAGGCGTCGATTCATAGTCACCTAACAACCGCGCTATAAGTAGACCGACAACAGAGCCACACAAAAGTACGGGGAAAATGATTTTTTTTTTGTTGTTGTTGTTGTTGTGTCGATGAAATAAATGAAGAGCAAAGTCATATTTGTGACAACTGTTTTTTTTTATTGATATCATTACGTGACAAACTTTGTGGTATTGCCGCATGTCTAACTTAATTCACATCTCTAATTTTGCTCAACTATGCCAGCTGTTACATTCCCAACAAACGTGCTGCACTTTAGTTGTAAAAGATAATAAAAAGAACGGCATGAGCCATTGACTGGCGTCAATTCAAGTCGACGCACATGATCAGTATTTAGCGTGTTTGTGTTAGCAAAGCAGCTTACATTAATTTCACAATTTCCCTACAACGGTACAGCTTCACATTACCTTACCGGGCTCGTCAGAGAGCTTTGTATTTACGCTGAACGTATTGCCTTACCAAAACGACATGGCGTTGGATTAGTTAATGATAATCGAAAATGAATATATTGAGCGCAGATAAAAAAAATTCATCAAGAAGAACGTGGTAGATAACAACGTACTAAGTGCTTCCTTCTTTTATGTCTTCATCGTGGGGAGGCCGAGCACAACAGATTCATTTGAGATGCAGATAGTACTATGCTTTCTGTGTAGAACACTCTCTTGTAGTGTGGCTTACTTGAAGTGGCCACTCTTCACCTTACATCCACCAGAGATGGCCTAGAAGGCTTTTAACTTCTCTCTTCTCTGATTCCGCTGGTATTTAGTCTAATAAAAGCCAAATGCAAGCTTTCGACACTCTTAAAACTCCTAAGGATGTTGCGAGAGGTTTAGGCATTGCTCACTTTGCACATATGCCCATATTTACTGTTCATATAGTATACATATTTTGCGAATTACATTTAAACAGCTGTTTTGCAACATTTCATATATCACCAGAAAGATGACAGCTATGAATAACAATATTATTTACTTTTCCATCACTTTGATGAAGTAGCACATTGCTAACACTAGCCCATTCCACGAAAGGGAAGGAACTAAAGAAGACGAAGTTTATTGATCCTTTCATGAAAGTTACATACATACATACGTACATGCATGCATACATACATACATACATACATACATACATACATACATACATACATACATACATACATACATACATACATACATACATACATACATACATACATACATACATACATACATACATACATACATACATACATACATACATACATACATACATACATACATACATACATACATACATACATACATACATACATACATACATACATACATACATACATACATACATATGCCAAATAATATATTTAATCTTAGACAGTGTTGCGACGCATTGCAGACCTTTATCGAAGCTCAAACACAGTAGTGTGTCGACAGTGATGTGTTGCTTTGCGTGTTCAACTCTTGCACAGCAATCATAGCGGTCTGTCCGACGCCTTCCCAACGAACGCATACCTGAAAAGCCGAACTCCTGGCCGTGGTACCCGTTTTAGAAACCGGTGGTACTCGATCTGGCGGTGGGTATCGAACCACACATCTCCTGCAGCCGAGACAGGCACCCTATACTCACTGGGACGCGGCTGCAGGATCCAAGGGTACAATGACCCCTCGGTCAACCGTAAGGATCCCGAAGGCGACGCCGAAGCCGGCGCTGGAACGCTGCGTCAAAGCCGCTCCGACTGCCACTTGAAGGCGACCGCTTTTATTGGCAGCCTGTCAGCGATTCGCGCTTGTCCGCGACGGTGTGACAGCCGTTCTTCCAACCCTTGTGTCGGAATCTTCCGCCTCGCTGGTGGAGGCGGCACGGTGCTACGCTGTTGTCGGGTGCATCACAGATGCTCTGCGTTTGGTGTGTGCGCAAGCTGGGCGGTATATGTATACTGTTCTGAGGTTTTGCTTTGTCCTTAACTGCTGAGGCAACATGGGTCTGCGTTTTGTTGCAGCTTTGTTGGCGCCTGTTAGGACACCCACAAACACACTTGCACGATCGTACCAACCATGTAGGCCGTACTAGTAAGCCCAAGTTCAGGCTCTTTGCAAAAAGGCGCCTCTTCCGCGAAGCGCAGTACACCGTGAAAATTTGCAAGGCAAGCTGCCTAAGCTTTAGCTTCAAATAGTAATACACATATATACTTATGCCTATAGTCTGCAATCGCCGTAGGGAAAATGCTTCTGTACACACATGCCGTAGTTTCTACGCTTATTATAATTCTCGTCTTTACGACAATTCGACACAAAATAAGCTGTAGGACTACAGTCTCGAGAAACGTTCGGGAGTTATAAGGCCGCATGTTTGGCAGAATAACCTCACTAACTGTCCGTGTATATCTCTAGTTCTGCTGGCAATAAAATTTTGTAAAATCTAGCTGTAACACATCTCGCCTTTGCCATTCCATCGTTTCAATCTTCGAGTTCCAGTATCGTAGCTTAAACCCCCAGTCCGTTCACTGTCTCGCGTCTTTCACAATGGTCTTATCTCGATACTGCCTTTCGATTCTGGTTTCCGCATTGAATCTCTTTGTCATGCATACCTATATATATAAATAAATATATATGTATATATCTACGTACGCTCTCTTCCATTTGCGTTTGCGTGGTATATTCTTCGTGCGTCACCAACAGACGACATACATAAATCACCACATGGCCGCAGGGTCTCGCGGTCCACAAAGGTTACTAAATGGCCCGTGGCCGGTTGCGCTCAAGCGTTCCAGCATCGGTCAAAGAAAAACACAGAATTTCCGGATTCGCTCTTTCTAGTTGCCACAAACGTGCACAGCGCAATGCTTGAGCAAGAAAGAAATATAGAAAAAAAAGAAAAATAAGGAGGGGAAACCAGAATACCACAAACTGTATCGTGTATAGTACGGTACAAAGCAACAGCGAAAAAAAAAAAAGAAAGGAAGCAGATGCAGAGGCGCCTGAACATCAGGAACGACGCCCTTTGAGAAGTGAACTGACCGCTGAGCGATGACTTAATTCGGGCCTCGGCAACGTCTCCCCCAACCATTTCTAGCGCTGGCGGCAGCAAGTTCGCCGGGAGAAGACGTGTGGACGTGCAGAGGGCCACGGAAGTCGTTCCAGCTCTGATTGATTTCACCAATAATAGCCGGTACCGAAGTTCCACTCGCCCCTTCTTCCGACCCCGAGCGGTAAAGAAACAGCTCCCATCTTCTCCGGAGCCTCCGAGGAAGCTGTTGGGTCTCTACCACCGGGTGCCGGGCGAAGGCGTCGACGACGTGCGCCCATCGATCAATAAAAACAAAAATGAATAAAATACGCGCAAAGCCGCCTCCGCGGGCAGCAAAGATTTTCTCTGAGCTTCCGCTCGCTGCACCCCCGCTTCTCCCTGCCTGGAAATGGCTCGACCTTGTACGTGTCGTTTTGCGTAAGTTCTTCTGCTCTTCATTCTTTGAGCCCGTTTTATTTGTTGGACATTTGCACTTCTAATTAAAGAGGGCAACTATGCACAGCATGTGAGCTGTTTGTTCGTAGCTTGGCGGAGCTCTACATACCTCAGGTTAGTTTCATGAGGTAACAGGATTTTTGGATTGGCTGGCCTGATATTGATATTGGGACCATAGCGTTTCAGCAACCTGGACATAAAAAGACAAGGATGGTTGAAAGTTTGAATACCGCGTCCTTCTGGCTCGTTTAATGCCCGCCTCGCCTACGCGCTATGGTCCTGTTATCGAGATAGTTCAAGGCGCTGCAATGCTACTTGAGGAGTTGGTTGCCGCTGAGTGATGAAGCTTCGGTGGCTTTCGAATGACCATATGCTAAGATGACCAAGGTACTAAAAATATATGCAGATCCAACCTACATGTTGAAATCGGAAAAAACGAAGCTTTTGTGAAGCGGCTAAATCAATGTCATGCAACTGATCATACTCTACGCAGTGTTTTGCACAATAGCGAGTACCTGCCTGCCAGTGAAGAAGGCAATATGTGGACAGATCCATCACGCGACCCACATGACTGCAACTTATACTGTCTCTGAGATTCGACCCCTTCTTCTATGAAACTGTATCCAGGGTCGGCGCGTCAACTATAGGGCAAGTCGATCCTGGAAATAGTGCAATAGTAAACTGCTCGACAAAAGAAAGATAAAGTTGGGGTGCCAAACGCACAGAAAGTATAACGACATATTGTAGCGTGAAGGCACAATTACAAAGAAGCCACACAGACACACGTCACAGGCGCCTGCAACGTGTGTATGTGTGTCATCTTTGTAATTGCGCCTTCGCGCTATGATATGTCGTTAAGTTAACACCAATTAGCCCAACAACAAGTCCTCCTTAGGAAAGTAGGCATCAGAAAGCTTACTTTTTAAGGAAAACGTGCTTTTGGGGGCATTAATTTGTTCGAGTGAGGCTACTTAGGCATTGTTTGTTTTATCATTGAGTAATTCCGTAAAAAACAAGACCAGCAGCCAGAACACCTATAAGGATAGTAAAGACGGTATTGCTTTTCTGCGCTGGGGCTACTCGGCAAGAGAGCAGCAAAGCCCAGAAATCAGTCGGATAGGTCTCGGAGGGTTCGCAAAGAGAGCTTCGCTTTAAAATAAGAACAATAGAGTCAGTTGTTGACAGTAGGAGTGTAAGAGGTCGTTGATTGGGGGAGGAAATGCAGGGTGAGGCAAAGAGGCACCTACTAGATGGCACTCGCCAGCCCTCTTGCACAGCACTGAAGTGCGGTGGGGCGGCACTGCCCTCTGAGTCTAGCGAGGATATCCTGTACAATCATCACGGGCCTTGACGATGTGAGAAAAAGAAAGAGAGAAAGCTAGGAGAGCAAAGACAGGGAGCTTAACTAAACGAACGTGTGAAGTACTTAAGAGGCAATAAAGATGCAAAGAATTCCCACGTTGTCCTGAAGTATTATTAACATGGTTTTCATCAGGTGTGCAGAAATTAGCTAGCTTTAATTCAGGCATAAAACATTGTGTTCAGTGTCATAAATCATTAGTAGGCATACAAATTGGGGAGAAAATTTGGAATAGTGCAGATAACTCATCATACATTGAATATGATGGTGTTGAAATGAACTGTATTATTGAAGAAAAATTTTTTGAAGGCGAATCGGAAATTACCCGGAACCTCTCTTGATGCGATATCAGAAGCTGCTAAAAGCTTTAATTGGTGTGGCTCCGGCGAAGTGGTAGACTTTAGAAGTGGTAGATATGTATAGAACCGCCATGCCAAAATAGAGCAATTTCACGACGACTTTCACTGTACCAACGCTGCCACAAAGAATGCTAGTTGTAGTGCTCCTTGGCGGGTTGAACGGCAACTGTGATATTAAGCATGTTGTCTTTGTATCACGATAAGCCCACTTGGTCCTCAAGATTGGAAAGCAAAGATGTGACAATGAAAAGATACGGTAAGAGCGGGGTTTAGCAGACGCACCTTTAAACATGCCCATAATATTTCCTGCAAAACTCGGCGAGAGCATTGTTCTCGGCATTTGCTTCATTGTGGCTTTCAACCCAAGTACAATGGGAATGCAGTGAGCACTCCTACTCTAATAGCACCGGCAGGGTCGCTGCGCACGTGGTCTGAACATAGTGAAATCGGTATATTGCGTCATGGCAGTTGCATTGCTGAATCTAGCTTTTTGTTCGTCAAAGCAGTTGCTGTCATTTCTTTTATTGCTACAACATACCCCTAAGCCCTATCCACAGGTGCCGCTCCGGAATACTGATGAGAACATGAACTCCAAGAATACCGCCAGCACTCTTCTTAAATATTCAACTACATCATTTTCGTTCAATGCTGCCGATAAAGTGTCTCCACAAATTGGGTTTGTCCCACGCCCCTATCTGATTTTATTCTTTTTCGAACGTTCTTGAGTACTACTATATTTCCGGCACGTGGTGAGAATTGAATCTCCAAGAGCCGCTCCTCTATCACGCGTTTTCTTATCTGACAAGCGGCTCGTTAAGCGGTGAAAGAGCGCTCCTACCTTGGCGACCTATTTGGCCAGCACTTCAAGGAACGATGAAAGAATAAGAATAAATGCACACACTACAAAATAAACAGCGGCATGCACAGGGCTAGTAAATACGTTCAGAAATGCCTTTGCGTGAACTGCTCGCGTAAAATCACCTGTTCAGCAGACGACGCGGAAACTTGGTGGGGCAGCGAACTTGTTGCCCCTGAGGTGGCTTATAAAGGACGCTTAAGATGAGGCAACAAGAACGTCCTTAGGGAGCTCCTCGACTTGCCTAGACTTACGCGGTCGGAGAAGTTGTTTGTCAAAACAACAAACAAGCCTCCATTCATGAAAGGACGCTGTTCTTACTCTTGCCCCGTAAGCCTCTCTGTCTTTCTTGGAAAGGTGCGACAAATGCGCGCTTGTTTCCATCTGTGCAATATTCATAACAAAAGGGCAAAGGCACAAGGCGCTCAGGCTAGGCGCTTCGTGGGAGTAATTACAGATCCAAAAGCATTCACTCCCATCATTGGATGCGAGCGGTCTCCAGCGTCAACTCACGAGGTGAATTTAGAGATTCAACCGCTTCCCCTGGTAAAGATGTTAAAAAGGGCTGTTTACGAACAAGACTTGAATGGCTGAATCATGTGTCAGCAAACATAAGTGACACAGACTGAACCTCGTGTCAAGTATCGTCTCAGTCAAATGGCCATTCGCGGCACAGCGGACGCTGTCTGCACGCCGGACGCACCGCGGAACTCGCGGACCGCTGGCGTTGAAAAGCGCATTCAGCGCAAAAAGATGTCAATCAACTGTATAGTGCCCTGTATCTGTCTCTTGAACCTCGCTATTGGAAATGACACATAAAGCTTTAGCATACTCGAAGTTACAGCTTGAGTGAAATTGTGAACAAACATTAGGAAAAACTCGGAAGCAATATTTTTTGATAACTTGCTTGGGAAGTAACTAGCGCCTGTAATGCGCTCTTGACACCCGGATGTTCTCGTTTGAGTGCCTGGATAACGGCTCTGGTTTTTGGCTCAAGGTCACTTGAAGGTTGGCGACAACGGGAGCTAAAAGTATTTCATGCTTGAAACAGCCCTATGCTTACGTGCGAAATCATTCTTCGCAGCCTTAGATGTCAACGGTAGCCATTACGTCAAGGTCAGTTCGTCCCGGCGTTCGCTCAGCCTTCCCAACTTTGCATGTCATGTTGATGCTTTCAACGCTGGCTGGTAAGTTTTTAACTTATGAAACAGAGAGCACCAGCTAAACGGCTCGCCAGCCAGTTCTCTTGTCTTTTAGTTATATTATTCTTTAAGGAAATTGGTCAAAATGCGTTGTTCAGCTTTTTGGTTTATCATGACCGCGAACGGGTGACGGGTGGGGGGAGGGCACCAGAGAACACAAAAGACATGCAAGGAGACCGATAGGATCCCAAAGAGCACTAACAAGTCAACTTTTATTTTTTGAACGCACAGAATTAAATAAAAAAAGAAAAAGCAAAACTACAGCGTGTTCACACACGGTCCCGATCGGAAGCATTCGCTGATAATAAACGACATGCTGATACAATGTTCTCAAGCCTTTTTCTCCCTAGAACGTGCATAATTGCTCTAGTCAGCCGATAAGTAGATCTGTCCGGAATGCTAGCTTCTTTCCAGAAAACCTGTTAACCAGAAAAATGCCGCGTATTTCGCTTTAACGAGTGTTATTACTTTTTTTTAGCCTGATGGCTATTTATCTTGAAACCGGTTCAACCGGTTTCAAGCTAAATATTTTGCATGTGCCCAGACACAAAGCGTTTTATTTCTTTCCGCGTTCGCAAGACTCGATATTGTTGGGGTTAATAAGTTGTACCTGGAGCAGTGAAGCCCACCTTGAGCGGTTGGGCACTAAAATTTTTTTTTGCCTAGGTGTTCACTGTCTACAGAAAGTGGGAAAGAAATGCTGTGATGAACCTCCGCGCTAGTAACACAATTTCTCGTTCTAAGACATCTTAAGGCGAACAAAAGAAAGATGAATAATGCACATGATACTAGATAAAAAAATAACTGACCTCAGGTGAGATACGAACCTACGTATTTATCGTCTCTTTCTCTGAATTAAAAATTGCAGATAATTGTCCCTATGCTGCGCTTGGTGTCAGTGTTTGTAGGCTTCTTATGCTATATATATATATATATATATATATATATAGCATAAGAAGCCTACATATATATATATATATATATATATATATATATATATATATATATATATATATATATATATATATATATATATATATATATATATATATAGTAGAATTCGCTATATAGTAGTATAGTAGAATTTCGCTCAACGGAAATCGGTTAAACGGAATCAACGCTTAAACGGAACAAACGCCTCGCAGTTGGTTGCTTTTGTATTAAGGCAATGTAAAAAAAATCCCGTTAATCGGAACTCGAATTTTTCAGACCACCGTATTAACGAAACCGAAAATCGACTCGAAACCGCAACTTGACGTTCACGCAGAGCCCCATCGCGGTACGCATCACTGTCTCCCCACTTGTGAATTGTGCTGCGATGGGCATTCAATTTGGTGAGTATGTTCAAATTGACAGTGATGTGGCAACATGTCCGGAAAACACCGTGGAGAGCATTGTAGCTGATGTCTGTCCCCCCGATGAAAGCGAAGACGAGGATTTCCCCCTCTATCCTCTCATCTTTCTTTCCCCGCCCCCATTCCCCATTACGCTGCGCCGTGCTCCCATATGGGCTGCAGAACTGAGCGTATTTTCCCTCTCCCAAATCACGAAGAAGAAGAAGAAGAAGAAGAAGTCGAACACGAGACTGCCGACTCTGATCCTGTGGTGACACCTGCGCAGGCGGAATCGGCAGTCCAAATGCTGAGGAGTTTCTTCCAACGAGAAGAAGGTTCTGAGCTGTTTTTGAGCAGCCTGTCTAGTATGAGTGGTGCCATTCAAAGAAAACGGTTGCGAGAGCTCAAACAAGCAAACATAAAGTCCTTTTTCACAAGCCAATAAATCGGAGTTCCCACTGATTTCCGCGGAATAAGTGGACTATAGAGATTTCTTTTTTTTTTAATTTTAGTAGTGCTCTGAAAAAAGTTCACTGCTTACCGCTTTTGTGCAATAAAGTTTGTGCCCATAGCGTACCGTCCTCTTTAATACCTAGATTTTGCATCTGAGATCCGCTTCAGCGGAGACTGCCAATTGCGCGCACGCCTGCCTCGTCGGGACCAAGCAGTCTGGAACGGATTGCGAAATCCTGAACCTTCTCTCTCTAAACGAAACTCCTGATAAGCGGAACATATTTTCCCGGTCCCTTGAGGTTCCGTTTAACGAGAGTCCACTGTATATATATATATATATATATATATATATATATATATATATATATATATATATATATATATATATATATATATATATATATATATATATATATATGTGTGTGTGTGTGTGTGTGTGTGTGTGTGTGTGTGTGTGTGTGTGTGTGTGTGTGTGTGTGTGTGTGTGTGTGTGTGTGTGTGTGTGTGTGTGTGTGTGTGTGTGTGCGCCGACGCCCTCTTAGAAAAAAAATGCCTGCCCTGCTTTTGGTCTGAGCAATCATATATCTTTTCAGCACAGATACCAGCAGTCATAGGCGCAGTGCGTAATCAAGGAGTACAGGAGGCATGCGTGCATATCTTGGGAAATATTGCTTCGGAACAGTTATTTCAGTGACCAAGCGCAGCCTATTACGACTGAAGAGACGATGAGCACAACTTTGTAACCTGGCACGTGCTGTTCATTCTGGGCAGTGCTACGTGCATATGCACTTGTAAATATACCTGTTTATGGTCATTCCCGTGCCTCTTTCTATGTAACAATATCTAAGAAGATTCCACGGGTGCCTTGCTTATCCACAAGAAAAGTAGAAAACTGCCTATAAAGAAAGATTCTGAAAAAGAGGCACAACTTCTCCGACTGCAGGCTTAGATGTATTGAAGCTATTAGACTGGGAAGGCTTACGAGTGAGGATCAACCGCGAAAATCTCAACAACCTTCAGTTTGCAGGCGACATTATCTTGTTCAGAAACACCGGGGATGAATTCAACAAACGATTGAGGACGTTAACTGAGAAAGTGTAAGAGTAGGGTTGAAGATTAATATGCAGAAAGCAAAAGCAACGTTCAATAGTCTGGCAAGAGAACAATAATTCATCGCCACCAATCAGCCTCTAGAGTCTGTGGAGCCGTACATTTGCCAAGGTAAATTATTCACAGGGGACCCTGATCATGAGAAGGAAATTTACAGAAGAATGAAAATGGGTTGAAGGGCATACGGAAGGCATCACCAAAACCTTACTGAGAGTTTATCACTATCATTGAAAAGAAACACGCACAATCAATGCATTCTACAGCTGCTATCATACGGGGCAGAAACTTGGAGGTTAACAAAGAAGCTCGACAAGAAGTTAAGGACCGCGCCAAAAGTGATAGAAGGAAAAACGTTAGTCGGAACGTTAAGAGACACCAAAAGAGCAGCGTGGATCAGAGAGAAGACGGGGATATCTGATATTCTAGCTGACATTACGAAAGAAAAATATGGAGCTGGGCAGGCTATGCAATGCGTAGGTACAACCATTACGATCACGAAACGGCTGCGACACTTATATACTTGTACCACTTTTAATTTATGCTCCACGTTTCAGCCTGTAGTTTCATGGACATCGAATTTGAATGTAGCCGTTGCTTCAATGAACTCACTTGCAACGTTCAAGGACGAAATTCACGCCAGTAATTCCTATACCTGCCAGCTTTTGTGTCCGTTTAACATAGTAATGGAGCTACGTGCTCTTCGACCCAAACGTAACATGTATTGCGTTAGGAAACCAAGAGATTAGCTCTGTATCAATACCATTTGGCAATTCATATCCACGCACAACGCACGGTTTTTGCCCATATGGTGCTTACTGGAGGGAGAACGTGCGCAATCAGTGTAACATTTTTTTCGAAAAAGCAAATTTTGGCATTTTAGAGTTACTTCATTATTAACTGGTCGAGTGATTGCTCCTGAGGATGCTGTTTAAGCAGGAATAACAAAAAAGAAAACGCAAATAAACAGAGCGAAACGACTCATGCGCATGCCGAGTACGCATAAATTTTAACGAAACGTTTCTGATAGTGAGCTTTCGGCAAACAAAATGGGAGAACTTAAGCGCACGGAAGAAGGGGCGGAAATGCACATTAACAAAGCACACTGCGTGCACTTCGTCGGCGAATGCTGCGCCCTGTGCTCTCTCCATCCGCTGCCGACGGCATATTTCTGTGGCAGGGCGCGCATGCAATAACGCACGCTTTCGTTGTTTCCGCCGCGCAGGCAGTCGCGAGTTTGTTCTCGCCGCTTGTACGCGGCCGGTCCTGTCGCCGTTTGTAAAATGAAAGTGTTCCGCGGCACGCATCTGTTCTTGTGGAGCGATGCCGCTGCGCAGCAATGGTCGTTATGCAAGCCGTCTCACTATATGTACTTGCGCTTCATTTAGAAATTCCTCGGTGGCCATGAAGAGCGGCGAGCTGTTTTTGCATGCGCGTATTAGTTGTGCGAACCTGTCTTTTCCAGGAGGATACGCCATGCTATAGCAAGCGTTAATTTTCTTTTTTTTTCTGTGTGTGTGTGTGTTAACTTTCTCGCTTCCTGAATGACAGCTAAATTGTTCTCCGGAATTGATTGAGCTTGAAGCGAGGCTTCGCACGAAAATAAGATAAAGGGTGCGCGCGACGTTTGTTTAAATTGCGCGGCCGTCTTGTCTCGGTCCCGAAGCTCGCGGGGCTGAGAGTGGAAACCATACGACGCTGCAGATGAATTTGTAATTGATTTACAGGGCGCTTCTCCCAGTCTGAAGAGAGAATAGTGAAGCGCGAATATTTGCGTTCCGCGTTAGTTCCTTGCCGTTTCATGTATTCTTTTCTTCTAGTACGGAGTGTAAAACAGAGATTGAGGCATACATGTCTGTTCTTTACAAAAAAAAAAAAGAAGAAGAGAAAGGACCTCGACCACCTTTGCGAAGAATATGAGGTTCAGAATCTAACGTATACATGGGTCATCATGGACGTTCCATCTGTGAGAGATTATGAGCGATTAAAAATGCAGTGGGGTCCATTTCCTCGAAATCTCGCGCATTTCTCAATCTCTTGCGTTGGTGATGACCTCATCCTCGACACCTGCTCTTATCCCAGAGCGTACGCCGTCTGCATCGGCGCATGTATAAGTGCACGATGCAGAGGAGAAAGAAGCGATTGCATAAATATATAAATTTCACACCTACCCGTGCGGTCAACCTGCCGAGATCACTCCCCTGGACATCAGGCGCCCGGCCCGCACGACCGCCAAGAAAACCAGTGCTCGCCATTTTCTGCGTCATTGCTTAAAACTTTCAAAACGAGATACGTGACCGCAGAGAAATGATATCGCATATGCAGGGTATACTGCGCGCCGAGCTGGGCGAGATATCGACCGCGCAGCCAAGGAGGGAACGAGAATTTGGGGGAAAGCGCAAAAATAACAAAGCGAAGCAAATGACGGGGAACAGTGCCTAGCAAAGGAGTGCGGGTGCAGCAAGACGGACAGCCGGTTGCATAAAGTATGCATGCGCCTCTCAGTGTGTCGCTTCTTGCGCGCGCGCACACACACACCTGAGTAGCCTCGGACGGCGCACGAAGCCTCTATCACACTGCTCGCTGTATCTCGGTGCTGAAGAAGCTGAATGCAATATGCTCGCAAGAGTCTACCACACCACTCTGGGTTCCATGCTCATTCGCGTGGCACCTACGGCTAGCGAGAGAAATGGCACCACAGAATGTGGGGCCACGTACAAAAATACGTGGTGCCGCCGGATGAACAAAAAGAAAGAGAAAGCTCCCCGCAACAACGTCTCTAGCTCTTCTGAGTGTTATGCTAACTCACCCACGCCACTCTTATGCGAATTGTTCAAAGAAGCAGTGCGATTCGATCTACGCAGACGTATAAATAACAACGAACAAAAGTTTGCAAAGGTAAGGTGAGCTTTCAGCAGTTTGTATTCTTTGCAGCAGCTGTACAAACAGCACCGTGGCATGCAGTGACGCGATAGATACCGTGTAACAGAAGCTTTCCCTCTCGCGTAGCATGGTATCACGAAAAGAAAAAAAAAAGAAAACAGATTCAATGCTCAACGAGAGCTGCAGGAGCCTAGTTGCTGAACTTGTGTGTGCCAGCGGATAAGGTGGCCTCTCCTGATGTATCAATTCACGAAGGCGTAGAAGAACAAGTTTGTTCATTTGAGCCTGTTTTTATATCTTTTTCTCGTTATTGACTGCTTATATGCGCTTTGCTCCGAACTATTTTTGCGTAGCACAGTCTCCTCGTCGCGGTCTGCATTACGCATGACTTGTTTAAGTGAGCAACTTCGTGTCAAGTTCATTGTATGTTTGTAGAGTGCAAGTAGCGCGTTTATTTAAATTTAAGCGATTGCGAAAGGTGCTAACATTGTCTCTTTAGCGTATTCATTTGTGTATATGTATTTGTGTGAGTATGTTTAAATCCGGGTGATCATTTTCCTGGATGTTTAATAATCGCCTGTGGCAGGCAGCATAGCTCTAGTCCTTCAGTTGGATTATTGAAAGACGCGGACATTACATGCACGAGAAATTGAAATACTTCTTCAGCGAATATAAAAAATAAGATTACTCCTTAACTTCTTATTTAATCAATATACGGCACCCATTGCAGTATACGAATTGTAGCCGTTTAGCTGGCTAGGCGTATGCACTTGGAGTGAATTTGCAGCATGACACTTATTTGACACATCATTGAAATTCGTAAATTGTTATTTGGCCTAAATATTGAGGTTAGAAGTTAATTTGTCAATTTTTTTTCAATTAGCAGAATGTGTGTTTCGATTTTTCGCGATAGGAATGTCCACCTGTTCGAATAATGCAACTCAAGGAGAATTATGCCATGGGCCATTTTCAAAAATCCCGGAAAGCTTAAAGATGATCCCCCCCCCCCCGTATAATATTGGGATAGCTTGTTTTTATGTACCATACTTAATTATCACCTTATAAACAAAAAATAATAAGACTGCTAGTTTCGAACTTTGGCGATGGCGCCGCAGTGCCACTAGTCTCGAAAACATACCATTCGTTATCGAATTTTTACATCCTCTTGTGCCTCGCAAGTAAAAGCGTTTCGATTAGATTTTCAATCTCATGCCTCCCAGTTATTCATGATGGTCTACTGAAAAGTGATCTACGGGAAACCGCAATACCTCCGATATTCGTATGCGGTCTTACCAATCCGTGTTCAGATAATCTTCCAAGCACAACTTGCGAGGAGCTGAGTACGTACAGGTAGCGCTGGTACCTGTTTTCATCGTGTGATAGTTCAGTTTAACGGACGAGGCCACTTATTTAGAGACAGCCCTGAGCGTACAAAACCTGAATTGCTGATTTCCTTGATGATATCCTTGATGGACGTTTCTCTCCTTAGGCGACCGCGATGTGGCATTGCCAGTTTGACACAACGTACACCGTCTCTCGTCGCTGTCAAACAGCTCGTGCTCTGTGAACTCAACAGCACGGCAGATACATCAACATACAGACACACGCCGCCAGGCGTCCTTCGTTTGCGCGCGTAAATGTAATCGAACGTGAATGGTGTAATACACCTTCGATTCAGACGCACTTTCCAGAGATGAAGCGAATCAAAATGAAAATTTTGCAGTCTTGTGTTACAAAGTCGCGATATGATTATGACGCACACTGTAATGGGGGACTCCCAATTAACTATGACCTCGTGCACTTCTTTAACGCTCACGTAAATCTAAGTACACACGTGCACGCTTTTGCATTTCGGCGGCATCAAAATGTGGCCGCCGCGGCGGGGAGCCGAATCCACGACATCGCGGTTAGCAGCGCAGCACCATAGCCGGTGCGGTGGGTCTGCCTGTAGGCTTGCTAACCTTACTTAGTTCCTCGGCACAAATACGTGCTGTGTGTGTTTTATTTTTACGCAAGAAAAAGGCAAGACGAGCAAATGTTATGAAACACTCTTATTTTGAATTTTTCGCGGCTAGCTTGCCGGGGCTAACAGAAGATTACTCTTTGCGGAAATGCGTAGATGCACGCAACATCCGTCGATATCACTCGCAACACAAGCGCATTAGATTCTCCTATATACCGATGGAGAGAAATATTAAACGCTAGCGCCTTATCTGTTAAAGGAGGCGTTGACTACTTTGGGTTTATCAGGCTGCACCTCGTCACACAACAACTGAAGATGTGAGAAAGCACTAAAAATAACACACACAATTTAGTCTGACATTTAAAGTCTCGTAGGAGACGCCCAGACGCCGCTTTTACGCAACGGCGACCAGCATAAACTTTTCAATGAAAGTTCACGACGAGGTTCGCCGCTCGTACATGTCTCATGAAAAGCCCGACGGCGTATATAGCGCTTCTGGGTGGTCCGAATTTCAATTTTGTTAGTTTTCGAGCCTGCCTCGTGTTTAAAGGCGGGCCCTGGACTCTCGGGGAAATCAGGTCAGTGAACTCTCAATTTATTTAGTTTCTTTTTTCTACCGCCACCGTGCTTCCTTTCACCAACAGATATTTCAATAAGCTTCGACAAGTGGCGCTGCCAATTTCACAACCGCGCCGAAATCGATGTCGGCATCGCCAGTGAATTCGTAGTGCGTTGACTACTTGCTTCTTTTGCGGCGTGGAACATTGTAACGAGGCAATAAAAGACAGATCATCCACCGACATCTAGACGAGATTGTCGGCCCCAGGCGCTCTCTATAAATTGCCCGTTGCTTTCCTCCTCCCTCCCCTCATCGCGTGGTGAAGTAAGGACTTTTCGAACAGAGGAGATAAGAGCTTGGAATCGTATATAAAAGTCGAGCACTTTTTTGTTGCTGGCTTTCGCACAACGCAACCACCAATCGTCGTTACACGGCACTAAGAGTTATAGCTGAGAGTCGAAGCTATGGGCCGCGCTTAAGGATACACCCGGACCGAGGAATGATAAGAAAAAAAGCTTGCGATGGCATTTTCAGCTATAGGTGTGAAGTTCGCAATGTCTCGACGTCGCTTATACTTACGTCAGTGCCGATAACGCTGTATTTCCAAAATTTGAAGCTAGAGGAGCCGCACCGCTGTACGAGCAATAACATCGATGCATGTAGCGAATAGGTCCTTTGTCTCTGTTTGTACGCGCGGGCACGCAGTTTCTCACATTAGGACGCTCCCTACTTCTTTTAGCTGTTAGATCACCTATCATTGTGGATCAGCAACTGCGCCGCAGAAGAAAGTAGACACATTGACTTAAAATGGTATATGAATGCGATCTAATTGGTACGAACGCATCGGTGATAAAAAAGAACAACTCGAAATAAACGTGGACAGCGCTTGTTCCGCGTTAGTCCTTTGTCCGTGTTTATTTACACAATACAATGCAAGTTTATTTCTCTTTGTGGCTCTCAAAAGTTCAGAGTTGGCAGACCAGCTATGGGCCGTCCGGCAAGCCGAAGATGCCGCCCGAGTCCAAGGACTCCGACCCGCAACATGAGATCACCACAAAAGACGCTGCCGGACCATTCATTAATAAAGTTTCTTCTTCTTATTGTGGGGCAGTTTGAACACCACAAAGAGCGGACGTCGAGCAAAAAGCCGATAGACACATAGAAGCACTGAGGCATTCAGGGCACTGCCAAGCCAATCTCCGGTTCACTCCCACAGTGGCTTCGTCATCTTTACACAGCGTTCAGTCAGAAACTAAGCTTCACTCTGAAACTTCACGATGAGGCGAGACACTGTGTTCCCAAATTCGAGTTACCTAAGTATAAGGTTACGTATAACGTAAATAAGAAGCCCGTCACTGCTTTAGTTTGTTAATGAGAGCCATTCTCTCCTCAGCAACACTCGCACAAACAAAGAAATAGTGTCACTCGTCATCCTATATCTACCACAACGCGCAGGTCGACGATGCCGATATCTTCTATTCTGTACCGCTGCGCTGTCGTTCCATTTGACGCGTACGGACAGAATGTATCAAGGTGGCTCGCACCGACCTGGGATGTTTGGTTCCAAAGCGCGCCAGTGTTGTGGATACCGCAGTGAACGAAAATTGTGTAAAAGTTATCAGAGGTAGCTGTAGAACTTTTAAAATCTTGCATGACTTATTACCAGTGACTTCGCTTCTGCTTCAGGTGTTCGCCTACCACGCGCACAGAGCTTATAGAAACGTCGCATTGTTTTTCGTATATTGAAATTCGAAAGAACTATACGAAAAGCTGAATGCTATCTTGTCTACAAGGCCACTTGATAAGAACATTGATGAACTTGTAGTAGGCAATGAAGTGCGCAACGTACTAGCTTTAGGTAAAAAAATTGTATAAGCATTTTACTGCACTATTTGAAAGTGCATATGACGACGACCGCTTTTTCCCTATTCCCTATTTCCCCCTAGAATTCCCTATTCACAGCAAAGTAACTTCTTCTTGAGAAAGTTGGTGTTAGGCGGTAAGAGATCATTTTTGTTGCACAAATATTAAGAAAAACAATAATCAGCGTGCAAAAACGACAGAGAGCGCCTCTTTCTCGGTCTGATCTTGCGCTGGTTCTTCCTTTTGTGAATTCTTGTGCTAAATAGCGCATCTCTATTCGCCGTACCAATGTATTGAACACAAGTCAATCAATACGTTCAGACAGTTTAGCGGGAGCAAGAGGAAAGCACATAGTTTAAAAGAACAGCCTGTTATTTTTGTCATCGATCTTCTCAGCGCATTAAGACTTCCAAAGTAACCGTCATATTCAAGGGGATTAAGAAAATTAACTTGGCTAACTATAGACCAACTTCAGTACTGCTGGTATTCTCGAAGGGACTAGAGAAGAATATATTCACTAAACTGTCTAAATTGTTTGGCGAACGCTCGATTATAACACCATCACCATGTAGGTTTAGACCAGGCCTTTCAGCAAGAAAAGCATTACTTTGTAAGAACATGAGAGAGAGAGAGAAAGAGACAATGCGACATTGTTCCAGCCCCGGAGCTCAATCTGAACTGATCTTTGTTTTTTATTTATTCGGTCCCCAGCGCCAGCTAAGCTCCCGCGCCCCCGACCTCGTCTTCTTTCCTAGGGCGATCGCGTCGACGTCACTGGCGCTACATAGGTCCCCCGCAAGAGAGCAGTATGGTCTGCGATACGATGTAAGCAGCTCCATGAGACTCGGCGGGCTGAAGTGGCGGGCGCAGCGACCGCAATGTAGACGTCCGGGGCTGAACTGAGGGATGCGACCATGGGAGTCACCTCGCAGTAGGCTGACTTGAGCCGGTCAGGTGCGATGGTGTCAGTTTGGCCATGTACATCTATGGTGTATTTGTACTCGTGTCTCTCCAGTACGGGAAAGGGTCCGAGTTAATCGAGAACAGGCTGAGCGTGTCCATAGCGCACGAACACGTGGGTTGCGTTGACAAAATCAGTTGAAATGTGAGGTGTGTGCGCTGGAGCAGGACGGGGACGGACAGGGTTTTAGATCCCCAGAGAGGTCGCTAAGTAGGTAAATGTAGAAAGAAGGAGAAGAAGGAGTGGAGCACCGTGAAGGTGCTCCACGCTAGAACGCCTGATGTCCGACTTCAAGGCACACCGAATACACAGAAGATCCAGTAGTAGATGCTGAACCCATTGCGATGGCGTGCCATGAGCAATCAGTGCTGGCTTCAGCTGTCGATGAAAGCGGTCTGCGAGGCCCTCGGTTTGGGGATGGTAGGTGGCCCGTGCGCAGAAAATTCTTACCAAGCAAAAGCAGGAGCTTTTGATTTAGAAGCGACTCGAATTACTGTCCTTTGTCAGGAACAATTTGGTGTGGCATCCGAAATGAGCAACCCATATTGTGATAAAAGCTGCCGCGACTGTCGCAGCAGAGCTGCCTTGAAGCCGCGTTGCTTCTGGCCGTCGGGTAAACCTGTCGATAGAGGTCAGCAGGTAGCGAAATCTCTGACACGGTGGTAATGGTCCAACAATGTCAATGTTTACGACGTCGAAACGATGATCAGGTTGAAGAACTGGCGTGCTGCGGGAACAGGATGCCTATGAACTTTTGCACGTTGGCAGGGTGCACATGCACGTGCCCAGACGTGTTCATCGGTGTTCATCCGAGGTCATACGTAGCGCAATGAGATAAGGCGTTGTGTGGCACAAACACCGGAGTGAGCAAGCTGGTACAATGTGTCGAAAAGATGCTTGCGTAACGAACTGGGGACCAATGGTCTCGGTGTGCCTGTAGATGTGTCGCAGACGAGTGCGACACCATAAAGCAGGATATCGCCTAACTGTAGTGCTATTCTGGATGAGCGCTGTTGAAGGAGCTCGGGATCATTAACTTGGTGTGCGGCGAGTATCTGCGCATGGAGTGGCGCAGGACGTGCAGGTTGTGTCATGCATGATTTCACACGTCTCAGGGCACCCGCAGGTACATTCTGGTCGCCGCTGACGTGTTGGATGTCGGTGGAAAATTCCGATAAGAACAAGAGATATGGCACATTTCTCGAGGCGTACGCGTCGACAACGCTCTGCAAAGTGCATACGTCTATGACTTGTGATCCGTGAAGATTGTAAAGGGTCGGCCCTCGATGATAGGGCGAGAGTGAAGGATGGCGAGGTAAATTCCAAGCAACTCTCAACCGAAAGTGCTGTAGCGAGCCTGGGCTGCCATGCATAATAGATGTGCTGCTGGAGTGCCGCTCGCACTGCTGCGCTGCACGCTAAAGCCGTGAGGAGCAGGGACGCCTCGGGGTTAGGATATGCAAGAAGTGCGGCGTTTGCCAGTGCGCCCTTCATCTTAATAAAGGCGTCTTAATACAGCAAGGACAATTGCTTCTTATTGGTAAGTAGGCGATGCAGGAGCGCTACTAGGGCAGCACAGTCCCTAAACAATGCCGAGGCACTGTCGCAGCTTCGTGATCGTTGTGGCTTGTGGAAGTTCTCTACGGCCTTTCTGTTTGAAGAAAGCGGCCGAATACCACTGGCATCGAGGTGAGGTCCTAGTAACTCCAAGTTTTCATCACCAAACTCGTTTTTAAAACGTCAATGACAATGCCATGTTCGGGTAGTTGTTGGAGCAAAAAGACTTAGATGTAAATGC
Organism: Dermacentor variabilis; assembly: GCF_050947875.1. Taxonomy (NCBI): domain Eukaryota; kingdom Metazoa; phylum Arthropoda; class Arachnida; order Ixodida; family Ixodidae; genus Dermacentor; species Dermacentor variabilis. Next base: position 64,325,086 of record NC_134571.1, on the reverse strand, counting down.
TATTCGGTGGGTGTACTCGCTACCAACAAGTCGTCGACGTAGGCGAAGAGGAAGGGTAGGCCATGCGTTACCGTGTCAGTAAGACGATGGAATGACTCGGTGGTGTTCCTGAGACCAGAAGTCATTCGCATAAACCAGAAGAGCCCGAATGGTGTCGTAATGTCTGTCTTAGGTTTCTCTTGCCCAGTCACAGGAATTTGGTGGTAGGTGTAGACAAAGTAAATCTTCAAAAAGATGGTGGCGCCGTGCAGAGCGACGATGAAATCTTTTATGTTAGGCAAAGCCTACCGATCCGAAATAGACTTAGTACTCATACACGTGTAATCTCCACATGGCCTCCAGTCACCCCATTCTTTAGGCACCATACAAAGCGGAGCCGCCTTCTTACTTGAGGATGGCCGAATAGTACCTAATTCCAGCATGTGCTCCAACTCCGCACGCGCAACCTTGAGCTTGTCCGGAGGAAGTCGACGCGGCCGGAAGAATGCAGGAGGCCCGGAAGTGATGATGGGGTGTCGTACATCGTGGCATAGGAGTTTTTTTCCAATTGGGTGGTGCGGTGACTTGGGGAAATTCTCGTACCAAAGTAGCAAAGGGTTCATTAAAAACTGTAGCGCAAGACAGCGCTAAATTTGTGGTGTTGGTGCGTGTAATGGTGGTGCTGTGGTGCATGCGGGGTAACGCTTAAAATCAACTTACTAGTCTCGCATTGGACTGAAATCTGAAGAAATGACACATTCGTTGTCCAATTAACGTCTAATAATCGTCAAACAAAGCAAACAGCGTACAAAGCTTCGCTTACATCGATTTCCACAGTGCGTGGGATCCGTATGATTGTATTTCTTCGGGCTCCAGTGCCAGCTTCGTGTTATTGTTCCTCAATGAAATGGCACAACCAACTCTGGGGAATCAGTTATAAATCGGGTGGTGAGAAAACTGTTATTATTAATCTTTTGTGAAAATAAACTGAAGTGAAAGAAGTGTTTTGTAAATGCGAATTATTGTCTACTGTTACAGATATAAATTATTAAATATCTAAGTGTCACAGTAAAATTATGTGATCATATGAAGTAAAAGAACATCTTTTGCTCCCGCGCCTCTCGTGGTCTCCCCTAACCTCGTCTTCTTTCCTATAGGGCGTTCGCGTCAATGTCGCTACACTTTTATCAAAAAGAATTAATCGTAAACAATAAAACGACGAAACATTTCAAGTTAGGTGTTTACATAGCGTTTTCAAGACATTTGATACAATAAACCATGCAACGTTATTGGAAAACTTAAATTGCTACGCAATCCGGGGTGTTGTTTTAGAATTAATTTAGGGCATTTGATCGATGAATTTCAGTTTACCTCTAAAGAAAAAAAAAACTGTCCGCACTAGAAAAGAATACATACGGTGTACCGCAGGGCAGCGGTACTATTACTATTACTTTTATTTATGACATTGTAGGAGTGAACAGTTCAATAGAATTCATAATTTATGCAGACGACGCAAATTTTTTTTTCCAGAACAAACGTTGCTAACGTCATAGCACGGCGAATGTCATGCTGAACAGAATACACAACGGCATAGTAAATAATTTTTTTATACTTTCAATACTTCCTATAACTGTTCGAAAACAAAACCTGTTCCTTTTCTGGCCAAATCCATGTTAGGTAAAATACTTGTCGCTGTATGTCTAATAATGTGAAAAGAGAAGTTTCGCCGTCTGGCGAAGACACTAGATGTTGTGTGTCATGAGTATTTGTCCTGGGAACTCCATACATATTACGTAAGAAATCAACGTTGCAATGCCGTCTGTGTCCTATGAAAACGTCAGCATGAACTGCCAGAGCGGGAAAAACGTTTGTTATAAGACTCTTTGTTCTCTCCTCATCTGTGTTACTCTCTTCTAGCCTGGGCTGCTGGTACCAAGATATCATTGCACAACATAGCCATATCGAAAAACAATATCTTGCGTGGCATTGTTGATCCACCGTATGATGGCACTTACATCGGAATTATTTGTTAAATTGAAGGTTTTAAATATTACATCCATGTACGAATGTCACATTTGAAAATTCTAAAACAAGCACAGCGCAACATAGAAAGGAAGAAACAAGCCTAGCCAGCCAGAAGAAGGAACAGAGCGGGGCTGACGGCGTCGATGTGATTTCATGCTTTGAGCCTCCAAGCGAAAACCTACCAATTAAGAATGCTGGGGGCTACTTTAAAGAGCATTCCTTCGCTCTTTTGCCTTCAGAGAAAGAAAGTGGATTTGCGCTTTTGCCTAATTATTTAATCCTCACTAAAGCAAGCACTGCCGTCGATTCTGTCTTTAGACCCGAAAATATAAACAAATAAAGAACAGCGCTCTGTTCCTTCTTCTGGCCGGCCTGGTTTGTTTCATCCTTTCCATGTTGCGCTGTACCACTTTTAGAATGCAACACCAACTCGCCTAATCCCCAACCCTAGTCACTTTTTGAGAATCTTTAGGTCCAAAGTATTTCAAAATGACCGCGACATACTAACTTTAGTAACTTTAATGTTTAGCCCATGCTCACGCTTAACAAGACATACCGACCGTTGGCAAATTCTACAGCTACGCACCAACTCTGGACCGCAATTACTACAGTATTGTCTTCACATAGGACTAAATAAGTTAAAACTAACCGATGAAACTTTGCATGTATTATCGAAAAATGCCGTTCTAAATATATTATTTTGAATGACACCTTTTCTTGAAATATGCTATCTTTAGTTTTTTGTACCTTTGTGATGTGAAAATTGTGCGAAGTGTTTAGTGTTGAGAAGGCCTTTGCTTTCATTCATTCTCTACACCTGTGTTCCTTCCTCCGTTTAGCTTAGTGTCTAGTGAAGCTTCCAATATGCAGCTTTTTTTTTCACCCCATCCTCCCCATATATATACATCGTGTTATGCACTGATGCTCTTATGTGGTGAACTAAAGAAGATATCAAAACTCAAATCTCAATTTCAAGGGCTAGAGAAGAATGTCTAGAACCGCGAACATTCCAAACTAGTTTTGTCTTCGCCGCTGTGGTGATGTAGTGTTTTTGGCATTACGATGCTAAGGCCGAGGGTGTGCGGGTCCGGATCCCGGCGACGGGGGCCGTATTATGGCCGTGGTCGAAATGCTATAATGCCCGTGTATTGGATACGCCTTGAAAAACATCGGGCGATCAAAATTATTCCGTAGTCCACCAACCATGGCGTGCTGAAAAATCATAGCGTGGTTAATTTTTTTCGAGTACATTGTAGAAAAGCTACGTCAGATGGCTTTAGTTACGCAGCTGCTTGAACAGCGTATGAGAAGCAGAGAAGCGGGAACTTCTAGATTTCAACAAAAAATTACGTAGTTGCTTTATGGTATAAATAACTATATTCATGGTAATATCTTTTTTATGTCACCCCAGTGAAGCATGTTGAAATTTTTTTTTTTTGTAGAATAACAGTTTGATTCTACTCGGCCACAACAATGGACCACGGAGTGATGAAGGGAATACAGGTTCTGTGTTCGTGGTAAGGGCTATCATCGTTGATGCCTCAATAATTCGCTGTGCTGAATCATTTTCCCCCCCTAAGTAGAGAACACCTAGCTGTAAACGTGTCGTGCTGAGGTCTGGAGGGGCTGAGGAAATATACGAATAATGGCGGGGTGTTCCTGCTTTCGTGCCTCGGACAGGAAAGAGGATGTACCGGGAATTTCCACTCAACTGAAATAAACAGCTGTTATACTCAGGCGTAGCAGAGTGTGCCATTTAATGGCGACTGCATATGCTAACAAACATAGCTTTGAACGAGGAAAACGGGCGATAACACAGGATGAGATGCAGAGCCAGTGTTTCTTTTTTTTTTTCAGAACTTTCACGTACACGTCTCTTGTAGGAGCTTAGCACGACATTAAATTTTGCACGTTAGGGAGAACAAGTGAATTAAAGCGAAAACCTTAATGAATGTGACGAAATAATTACTTCAAGGAAGTTTAACAACACGTTTTTTTCTTATGTCTCTAGGCACTGTACGAATATTTATTATCGTATCACAACGCATTCTTTATTACGTGTACAATTACACCCCATGTACAGATTCTGTTCACAGCGGCGCACCTTCTGCAAAGATGCAGCCTTATTCATGTATCATACCATCTTTAACAACTTTGCACATATGTCCTCTTAGAAGACATTGTTCTAGCACGTTTTATTGTTTGTCATTTATTTCCTTTCCTGCAGTAGGGGCCAGCACAGCGCGACCACTGACTCATCAAAACTGAACAGAGTCGAGCGTACCTGCACCCCGTCGAAATGAATGCAAAATCAGGGCCTCAAACACAGCCCTTCACGCTCAATAGCGCCCGAGTTACACTGTCGGACACTCTTAGGGAAAACATTATATTGTTATTTCGGCGCAAGAACCTGTCTTTATTGCATATTTGTGTTAAGTATAACACACTTTTCATTCTTAACGGCTGATGAATATAGAGACTACATTTCTTCGAATTCGAATAAGGGCCCGCATTTAAAAGACAGCGGTTACGTTAGATCTGCTTGTAACGGAAGACGCAAACCAATGGTTATAGACTTACTATTAGCGATGGCGGCTCCGAAACAATAAACAGCGCTTGCGAACAAAAGACTGTGTGAATTCAGTCTGTTTCCTATAACAGATGAGGGTCGGCTACGTCCCCCATTAAGCACTGCCAACGGATTGTTCCGTGCGCGAATGAACGATTGCAAAACAACTCACCAAAATGTGGAAACCAGTACAAGCACGCTGCGAACACAATGAAGCTTGTCATGCTGTGGTCTCTGGGAAACACCCGCTGACGTCCACTTCGCCACCGGAACATGGTCATTCGTAACAGTGTCCGAGAAACTTTGGTCTCTTAGTTCAGTCTCCACTCGCACGTATGAATGCTGCCTTGTATACAAGTGCCCATTGAACTACGTAAGTGTCTGGCCGTGTTGTCAAGACGGGAATCGGTTTCCGGCAACCTTGGCACCACTGCCACACATTGCTGACACTCAACTATCGTGAACAGATCGGAGTTAGCTAAGGGTGGGCTAACCACGGGAAATTATGAATTCCGCCGCGCAAGTGATGTGCATCATGAACAGAAATACAGCAGCCCCGAATGACATGCCTATCAATTATTATTATACCAAGCGATATTCAAGTACTCTGCCAGCTGCAGAAAAGGAGTTTACATTTACAGTGTTCGGCAGCAGCGCAACAAGGAATGCCTAAATAACATACAAGGGCGCCACGACAGGCCATTGAACCCTACCGCCGTAGCAAACGCCCGTCGAAGGTCGAATACATAACGTCGAAGGTTAAGAGCAAGCTACACGAAACCGCTAACGCCACCACAGCGAATACATGCGATCCGGAGGTCAGTTCTTGCGCACTACTCGAAGGGAGGCTAAGTCACGACCAACCGCTGTTGAAGTTCTCACACTGCACGTATCTGCCACGCACTGACTGAAGAACAGCAACCAATGTCGACAGCTCGGCCAGAAGCCGAACGGGCCAACCTCGGAGCGGGGCAACCGCGTGGCACGGATAGCGGAGAACGGAACGTGAGCTACGATGCTTGCCCCGGCAACGTGCCTCTTTCGGCGCGGAGAAGCGGTCTGCGCTCCCGCGTTCGCGAGTCCCCGCTTCCCGAGGATCCCTCGCTACCCTTTTCAACTTTACTTTTGCTCTCTCCCTATTGGGAGAGGGGTGGTGAAGGCGAGCTCGCAAGAAAGGCGGCGCGCGGGAATCATCGCTAACGCTCCCGGCTCTATAGGTGGGGCAGCGGGGCGAGCACATGGAAACTCGTCTGCAAGTTTTCTTTGTTTCGTCTTTTCATACGTGTACTCGCTTTCCTGTGAACCAATAGTCGCACTTCTTGATCTTTTCGTTTTCTTTCACCTTTCTATGGTGGCGCCATCTGCGAACCATAGATTATAGAAACGGCTTCTTTCTGCTAGCGATGGCTTCCTTTTCTTGGCAACGACACTACACCCTTCATGCCGTGCTAACGTGGGGCTTTGTTTTCCTCCCTTTGTTGTTTGCATTTTCGTAGCCTCCATATACGTCCAGTTCTTTCTTGCTTGATGGGTAGTTTTATGCCCCCGCAAAGGTTCTCGTGCGTAGATATTGTTTGTCCCCTACCGGATACCTTGGCTTATAATATCTTACCTATCTGTGTTAACCGTTCTATATTCTGACGAGGCGTCTTAGTATTAGTGCTTTGTGCATAGGCAATTCACAATTTACAGAAGATTTTGATGCTGTAATTGTTAGTAGAGGATATGTCAGCGAAGTGTGGTGCTGCAGGTATCATTAGCGGAGGCTGGGAACGAATCACAAAAAGCACATAGGTATTAAAAGCTTTGTAAATTTGGTCCAGGTTCTTTAAAATCAGACCTTTAAAAATTTCTACTTATAGCCTTTTACTATGGCCAAATAAATGCTATAAAATATTCATACAGAGTCTCTCTTTTAGAAGAGAACAAGTCGTGGACTTCTCGACTTGTCGGTGTCACTTCGTCGACTTGTGCCAATTAAATTGATCATGAATAGAAAGTCTATGAGAACTTGCCACCAAAAAAGAATTGGAATTTCTAGTCCTTGGATAATGCGTTTAAACATTATAACTTATAACGAACTTTGTATCCAAGAATAAAGCAAGCATGTATGATGTGAAAAAGAAAAGCATACCTTTATCAAAACATTGTCCTCCTTCTGATATTCAAGCGAAAATAAGAATTTTAGCAAGTAGAGCTTGTGAACTTTTTTAGCATCCTGGATCCTATAGGCCAACGTCATAAATTGACTGAAAAGTATGCAAAAGAAATTTCCCGTCGATTTCGATGCCCCTAATGCGAAATTTGAGCGCAGCCCCATATGTGTTTTTATTTCGTGATATATTGGCTGGCGCGAACAACCTCGGGGTGTCTACCAAGTTGACATCTTCAAGTTCCCTGAGTTTTACAGGTTTTCCTTAATTGCCTTTGTAAAATTCTCTGAGGGACACAGAACTTTGTTTATACCAAGACGGGCTGACATCATGTCACCCACTGCTGTCCCTCTGTAGTAAGCATGTTAAATAAATGAAAAAACTTCTTAATGCAGTTTGAATAGTAAGGAGTAGTGTTTATCTTATTCAGAATAGAAAACTAAAAGGAAGGGTTAGTAAAATGACTAATGAATATCTTTAAAAAATGGTAAAGCCCATTGCAAATCGAGTCCAACATATTCAGATGCATAAAGAAGCAAATATTTTCGAGAATGAGCTATTTATATAAACTGATAGCAAGCTTATTGGTATTAGGCCCAAGCTTTGTCACAAGTGACAATCTCTCAGCAGTAGGAATGTCAACCCCAACTGTCCTGACATACTCTCAGCCAGCGCACAATGCCTCAGTGTTGTTTTTTCGCTGCTTTAAAGAGTTTATTTTGTTTTGGATGAAGGTCACCTTAATCTCGGCGTCAGCCAACACTTTGCTTTTTGAGCTCGGGCTTCTTCAAAGAAGAGGTCATTCCTCAATGCGACGGTCCTCATTCCGCCACGCGTTCGCCGTAACGCATGTTACACTTACTACACTATTTGCGAACTATACTGGTTTTCATAGGATAGTTTCAATTGTTGTTATTAGCTGTAGATGCCACCACATTGTTTCTTTTTCCTAGATATACCCAAAGACACGGCACATCCTTCCTGTAATATCAACACCAACATTTTTTCATTATTAAACACACAGGCATACGAAAATGCAAGCACATAAATACACGTAAAAATCTTACAGGACACTCGTTTATTTCAGTGAAATTACTTTCCGAAGGCTTCGATTTTTTTTGTTCGCTATTATTACTTTCTTTTAGTCGGTGCTGCTAATGCTTGTTGCTAGGTGCACTTTTTTGTCTGCTACTGCGGTGACCCGTTCATCCCAACTAATGGCGCAAGAAATCTAGCGCTGTGCTCCGTTGATAGTCCCAGCCGAGAAACTAAATGGTCCATTCAGACTCCTTCTACCTTAGTAACGTTTTCGGAATAATCCATTTCAAACGGCCGCTCAGTGTAGCTCTCTGCACTGATTCCACAGAACGCGATCCGGCCACGATCGGGAGAAAATGACACCCTCCACGTGAAGTAGTTGCGATGCTGGTGCCCAAAGGAGTCCATTAAGAAACGCCTGTAGATATGCACTATTAAAACAAGGGTACAAAACAGCAGGGTTCTAGCAATGAAACGTCGACGTTCTCCAGAAAAATAAAAAAAACAAAAAAAGGAAGACGAAAAGAATGGTTATTCGCTGCTTTTATTTAACTTGAGCAACTCGCGCCTGCCATTTGGAGAGAATCGCGCAAAAGCATCCTGTGTTTTCAAAGCGCTCCATAAAAGTGAAATCCCGAAGCACTCCTAGTACTTATTAATCTCACGTGACGATTCAAAGTTAGCGTAATATAGTTGTTACCTTAAAATTCCGGCATATATATTCATACTGCATACCAAATGTGGCCGTTCGTGGCGTAAGTAAGAGAATTAGGTGGACATTTTGTCAAGACCTTGTTTCACCCCCAGAGGCCAGCTTGGCGGAAACCTGCTTTAATCAATCATGCTGCGCCCTTGTAATTTAATAACACGCTTATTATGTTTGCTGTGGATCATCCCGTAAAAAAACACACACGCGCGCGCGCTTAGAAAATGTGCCAGGGGCAAAATGATCGATTACGTACTATGCTGCGCTCCTGTTGCTTCTTACATGTCACCCTCTTCATACTTTTTCTTATGAATTGTCAGCACGTGTCAAATATTATTCAGCATTATTTTTCTTCGCCTGTATTGTTTGTTGCTTTTTTGGTCAGCGCAACTTTTCTCATCTCTGATTTTTCATCCTTCGCCAGGAAGAAAATTTTTTTTCACTAAATATACTTCTAGATGTCGAACCAACACGCTTTCGGTACTAAGCTTCGGAACACTTCAATATAACTTCGATGCTAGCAGCCGTGCCTCTTTAGCATAGAGGAAGGGTTTATACAGAAACAGAAGTGTGCTTTCTTCATGGTGTGCGTTAATAGTTTTCGTGGTTTACTATAACAGAACGTAACGCGTCAATGTCCTTCCCAAAGTAGTGCCTTGCCTCGTTTCAAGAAAGATGGATCACCCGAAGGATAGCGAAGTGCATATATATATATATATATATATATATATATATATATATATATATATATATATATATATATATATATATATATATATATATATATATATATGCTAACTGTTTTCATGCGTTCATATCGCAACAGCTTGAAGTAGTAGTTCTGCGGAAACCCGCAAGGTGGAGAGAAGTAATGAATAAAGGGAAAATCAGACATCCACCAGTTCGTAGTGATTGCTACAAAGGAAACCCATACGGTTTCCTCGAAAGAAAAGCCTCATAGTTGAAGAAAAATTCGTCCTGGTCCGGGACCAGGACGAATTTTACCAGCAACAGCTGGTAAAAAATGCATTGACATTAGATCTATCAACAAAGCCATACATACGAGCAACCACTCTCTTTTTTTTCTTTTTTAAGACGGCAAGATGGTGCACTGTAACAAAATGAACAAATTAAATCACGCCATAACTGCTAAACGCATTTTCCTGCGCTGTTGAAAGTATCATTTGCTATTTTCTTTGGTCGCCAGGAGTGTCGTTAGGCTAAAATACGGATTTCTGTTTTTTTACTCTCCTCATCATATGCATAGCAATATAGCCAAAAGCATAATAATCCTCATCAACATTATTATTATTATTATTATTATTATTATTATTATTATTATTATTATTATTATTATTATTATTATTATTATTATTATTATTATTATTATTATTATTATTATTATTATTATCAGTGTTTGCTGTTATTGTCTTCGTCAGTGAAACTTATTTCAGGAACATGTTTGCTCGTACACCGTCCGTCACTATAGTCGGCGGCCATGTGTCATGCTTCACGGACGCGACTTCTTAAGAATTGTTCTTCATAGCGTAACAGGCACTTGGTGTCCAGGCTTACCAGGTTTACTAGCAGGCAAACTCGATGGCGGACGACCCATTAGTTTATTTTTTCTCGCTGGAAATGTATCGTGATGAGAATCGTAAAGGAGCAAAAGTTTCTCTTGAGATTGATTACTGTGATGTCCCGTGAGCAAGCATAAGAATTTAGAAAAAAACGAAAGTGTGAGACTAGATAAATATGACTCATGCAAGGGTGAAGGGACGATTTAGCACGTGTTGTGTTTTTGGAATCTCTGTGCCATCGAATGCGACGTTTTTCGGAGTGTATTGAACTGGTTAGACAACAAACAATTTTCAGAGACAGTAAGGTTCTCGCACCATGGCCCCACGTGTCGCAAGCTTACAAAGCGATGCGGGCATTGCTATGACTCAGAAAATCGACTGGCCTCAATGTGACCGATTACAGGCGTGAAGGGTTGGCCAACCGCACGCTTCCTACTTAGAGTACCTTCTTCCGTCCCTGTCCTTTCTTTATTTTCATCCCTTCCCGCGTGTAGGGTAGCAAACCGGACGTGCGTCTGGTCAACCTCCCTATCTTTCTTTCCTTATTTCCCTCCTGCTCTTCCTCATCCAACTCGCACACAACCTTCATGACCATCAGTATGGCGATCAGATTAGGTCTGGTCTACTTAAGACTGTTGATGAAACTAGAACAATACATCTTTATTTTCAAACTCTGCCTGAGGGTCTGATGGTGGTCGTGGTGATGATAATATTGGTATTGAATGGGCTAGCCAAGAAACCTGGCCGGCTACTGCTCCACCTGAGCGTCTTTTTCCGCGTCAATTCCGTCACCGTGAGTCAATGAGTCCCGTCTCTCGCCGAAATGTGAGAATAATTCGCGACACGTGCACTATCAGTGATGCTTCCGGTAAGACTGACTGTTCGACACGTTCATGAAGAAACCCCTTTCTCCTCATGCTGTCCAGAAAATTTGTCCTTTCAGGGCATAAGCGCATGTAGGACCAGATGAATTGCTCTATATCGCCTACTTCCTTGCATTCAGGGCACGATGGAGAAGCAGCTTGCGGACGTTGAATATCTATGCAGGAGTTCAGGTCGTTAGTGTTCTTACTGTGTGTAGAATGGTGGCTTCCTCACGGCAACTTCTTTGCAACACAAGGCTGATGCGACGGCTTCTAAAGTGAACGAAAGTTGCAACGACTTGTCGTTTAGTGGTTGGAATTGGGGATTCACTGGAGCTGCCATGGTTGACTTTCTTCAAAGAGCTTCATTGGCGAGGACATGTGTGCTTTCGTTGTCAGTGACACCAACACGTGATTGAGTATCCACTGAAACATTACTTACGTTCTTTTTACAGCGAAGCTGTATGCCTCTACCCCCCAGTGAACTTCTTGTGTCCGTGAGCAGAAATGTGGGCCGATCACGGAGGTCATGCAATACCGGGCCGACGCACAGCGCAGGTGAAGCGAGCTTCAAGCACTCTGCCACCACTAAGAACAACAACAATAATAATAATAATACATGGTGTCTACCAACCGGGAAAACAGGGAATTCTCAGGGATTTCAGTAGTCTGGAACACCTCAGGGAAAACCCAGGGAATTTGTGCCTCTATCAGGGAAAATTAGCTGCAATTTTATTGAAAGGGTCAAAAGTCGCGGTAATGCTGGCTCGAGTAACACAGGAATCGTAATGAATCGACTTTGACGCCCACAATGTTGCGGCACCACAATGTTCCCCATAGAGTCAGTGTATCTGAATGTCTGAAATTTCGGACGCAAGAACTCTTCGCCATCCGTTCTTCCGGACGTTTTGCCGTGACCGCAGGTCCGAAATGGCATTAATCAAAGCCACCACCGCTGCCATTTTGATTGCCTCGCCGCCTCGAACCGGCACTCTCGCACGCAGATCCGCTTAGAGCCGTAGCCACCACTGCGACAACGCTAGGCCTAGCTGCTTTGACGTTCGCTATGAATTATTGCCGTTAGGTGCCGTGTTTTTTATTGAAAGAATTCGCTGCTGTCAGCAATGGCATGGACTCCGCCTTTGTGGTCCTCGCGATTGGCTTGGAAGCAAGGAAAGCACGCTGCGTTGCATAATGCCTGTTCTTGAAAGTCAGCTTCGCCTTCATACAGAATGTTACTTGTTGAAGCATACGCAAAAGTATTGCAGTAAAGCATAACAAGCGTGAGAAGGGGCTATTGCCACGGGACACAGTATGTATTCCTTAATTAAACCCGCGTACACCCGGTATTTCCTGCCGCAGTGCGAGTACCGATGTGCCTAATACATGTACCGACAGGCCTTCGGAGCGTTTTCGAATGTGCGTGGGGCAGTTTCAGTCCTTAAGGGCAGTAAATGACATGCATTTATTTTTTCCAACTGGCCGATTTCCGGACGTTTTCGCGGCCCCTAGGGAGTTCAAAAATCGGACGTGGACTGTGCAACTGACCAAGAAGTTGCTTCGAGTGGTCCCTGGAGCGAACAAGCGGCGGCAGCAGGACAAGAACAGGAAGTACCTACGCCTTGAGGCAAGAACGGAAAAGGAAGCGTGCTGCCGCCATTTTGAAGGAGCTTGAGCTCAAAAAACAAAGTGTTGGCTGATGCCGAGATGCAGGTGCCCCTCATCCGAACCAAAATACTCTTTAAAGCAATGACACACAACGCCGAGGCGTCGTGCGCGGGCTGAGAGTATGGCAGGACAGTTGAGGCTGACATACGAGCTGTTGAGAGAGAATCTCAGTTGAGACAAAGTCTGGGCCTCATACCACTGAGCGTGCTATCAGTTGATAGAAGTAGCTCATATTCGAAAATATTTGCTTCTGTATGCATCTCCTTTTTATTTGTATTTGAGAATGTCCGACTCGATTTGCAATTTTTTTCGGAGACATTTAATTTGCTGTGCATTTTATTATCCCCCCCCCCACTTCCATTCTCTTTTTTGAATAAAATAAACACTACTCCTTCGTATTGAAATTACATTAGGTCGTTTTTTTAATGTTTCATATGCTTACTAGAGAGTGACAGCATCGAGCAATATGGTTTCAGCCCGCCTTGACATAATACATAGTTCTGCGTCACTCAGGGAATTTCGCAGAGGCACTCAGGGAAAACCTGGAAAATTCAGGTAATTTGGAAATCTCAACTTGGTAAACACTCTGTTAATGATGATGATAATAATAATAATAATAATAATAATAATAATAATAATAATAATAATAATAATAATAATAATAATAATAATAATAATAATAATAATAATTGCCACATTGTAGAGGATAAAGAGAGGTTCAGGCCCGTCAAAGCCAAGAGGAGGCTTGAGGGACTCGACTGGGAGTTACGGCAGAGGTAACAAAATGGCAACAACAAACAGAACACTGACTGAAACGAACAATAGCTTCAGCTGAAGAAATAGAAAGACAAAGCAATCACGAAACCAGTACAAAGGACATCAATGCTAACTCTAAGCAAACAAAACTCAAAATATATGATCTCATACTTTTAAGCACAACTATAGAAGAATACAACAATCAACACAATGTTCTCAAATGTATCTTTAGATTACGCATAGAGGTCACAGCAAAAAGTTCTTCTGGTAACCCAATAATGTTGTCAGGCGCATCAGCACATCGTCTTGCTTTTCCATACATTGTTAAGCTCTGCGGTGCATGATATCAAATGGTTTTTCGCAATTTTTGATTAGCATTCTATTTCACTAAAAAGTCTGAATTCCAAAAGTGGCGGTGAACAACAGTTTGTACGAAGAGAGAATGGAATGAGGGAAGACGTAAGAACCGGAAAATATCCGCCCCGGATGGGATACGACAATTATACGCAATGCTCTTTAAGATGTTTTTAAGATGCTATCAATTCGGCAATGCCATGACGCAAATAAGGTGATTCCATATCCAAGAACACTATACGCAAGTGCAGAAATTATTATATTTCTCACATACATTGGAGCCAAAGATCTTATATTAAAGAGTAACCATGAAACCTTCCGTAGCCTGGCTAAAACGTAAGCCAAGTGGTCATGCCATGATAACTGCTATCGAAAACCACACCGAGCTATTTGAACGAATTTACATATTAAACGGGTTTGCAACGACAAGGGAGTGAATCATGATCATGTAAAAATACTTGTGTGCCTATAAGGGCCGTCTTCAAAGGATTTCTGAAACATATTATTTTGATTTTCTGTGTGTTCACTGAAATTCCGTTCTCAGCGAACCATTTCATTACATAATTTATGCTTTCCTACAACACATTAACTGCTGTCTGGTAGTTCGTATATCTTGTGACACACGATGTCATATGTCTTAGGACAACCGTACACCATTGACTCCCAAGAGAACAATGCCACCGACTGTGGGGATGTCTGTGCCGTACAAACGAAAGACAAAATTGTGATATCCCTTGTATCTATATATCCAGGCACACCCGAATCTGATATCGAGAACTCATGACCGCGCACTTTGCATGGGTTATACGTGATGACACTACCCCTGTGATCATCGTTGGAGTCTTCAATGTGGTGGACATTCCAAAACCAGACAAGAAATTGTTGACTCAGTTTGTGCTAGAAGACACTGGCTTGAAGTGCCACACCCATGTTGTCCACGTTGTCTTTGGTGTCAGTGTTTGTTGGCTTCTTATAGTAAGACTAACAAAAAAGATCGAACCCCTCGCTTAATCCCCTTCCTCTTTTTTATTACATAACGAGGGTCTCGAATTCGGCAACATTGATGCCTTCAGGTAGCATGTGTGGGTTTATTGACCAGTCGCCTTCACCCAAAAAAAATCACGTTCTCGTGACACCTGCAGCAGAAAGGACGTTCCACGTCCGCCGCCAAGGACTGTGAGTGGTTGCGCTGGCTAACACTCCCGGGGTTCTACTATATAGGAAACATAAGTACCCAAGAAAGTAGATGAAGAAACGGCGCCGTGGTAGCTCAATTGGTAGAGCATCGCACGCGAAATGTGAAAGTTGTGGGTTCGGTTCCCACCTGCGTCAAGTTGTTTTTTCATCCTCTTTCATTTCCATTAATTTATAGTTTCTTTATTACATTTATTAAGCACAAATAATTTTCCCTATGTTGTCCTTGGTGTCAGTGTTTGTTGTCTTCTTATGATAGGACACCTATCCAAGTCACTCAACAACGGTCATTTACAGATTTAACTTTTCTAAGATTCTGTCTAAGGCTGTAACCAAACCAATCAGTGCATATCACAGTAATCGCAAATCTATCGTAACTACCGTTACCAAATTATGAAAATAAATGCATGTATCCTTGTATAACACTGTCCGTTGTGTTACAGCTTCGCTAGTCATCCGCCTTCACAGAGTGGAATGGTTCCTCAGTTTTTTGGCAATTTCTTTAAGGGTAGCCAGAGACTGACGACAGAACTTGTTTGGAGGCAGGCCACAAGAGATTTTGAATTTCTGCCTTCGAGGCCGACAGGGTCCGAGAGCATGAGGGCTTTCTCTGCGGGTCCATTCTACAATTTGGGAAAAGCAGCAGCAACTGCGGGACTTTCTGCAATAGTCGAAGACACGAGACGTTCCAAATGACCTGAAAATAAAACAAACCGATATAGAAACAGCTGCTACTGTTCGTTCTTTCTCCGGTCACGTTTGTAGGGTAACTTTGTCCGACAATGCGCAAAGAGCCCGGCTGAACAACCTTCAGATCTAAATCTGACTTCACTTGTCTCAACCGCACAACATACGTCATGCAAAACGCATGAGATATTTGAATTGGTGAATTACTGTCAAACTGAAATCTTAGAGTAGTTGAGGAAAAAGGACATTGGAGGGACGACGTTTCAAAATAGTAAATTGTTAGTAGAAATACGAAACAAGGCAAGCACATTATAAGCATTTCCGCATGTTGGCTATGTTTTTGCTGTTGCCTTTCTCTCTTTGGTTGTCTTGGTGCTTGGCATAGAGTGCTTATTACATGCGGTAAGATTAAGTGGAACCAAGGAGCTCGGTATTCTATTAGTTAAAACCGCATGAAAATTCAACAGACAATGAAGACAAGGAACGCGTAAAGGAGATAACTGTTGTTTCGTAATTTAAATGTAGAATAAGAAACTCGGAAACTATAAAGTGGGCTTAGACTTATAGCTTGTCACTGGTGGGAGCCGACAGCATTTCCGAAAGACACTACGCGTGCGATACACTACCAACAGAGTTACGACGGTGGTTGTATGCTCATCACTTTCATAGGTATTATTGTATGTTTACTACCGTAAACTGTGTGCTAACTTGGGGCGGTTGGTAAATACCTGAGCTCTTTAGAACAAGACATATGCATAGACGACAGACACGATTGCTGCATCAGTCGTCTCTGCATCTTTCCTATTAAAACGTGCTGTTTCTTCCATTAACTGTTTACTAGCAGCTGGCGCAGCTGATTTAGTAGAACATCACATGGGTAATGCAGAAGACGTGTGTTCGGCTCTCACCGGCGACCAAGTTGTGTTTTCATGGACGTTTAATTTCATTTATTCATTTCATTTATTTCATTTCATTTCATTTCATTACTTCGGCATTTCGATGTAAAAGAACAGTTTTATCCCCACGTGCTTTCTTCACTGCAATGTCTGCAGGCTTCACGTGGTTTTTAATGTATATTTACATCTTCAAAACACTTTCGCAACGTTAGGTGTTCCGTTATATTTCAAGAATTCGTCTCGCTAAGTTTGATCCTCACATCATCGACCTTCATCATGATAAACAACAAGTATAAGAGGCAGGACATGGGGCATTCAGGCCGGGTTCTTCAGACATTTAATGTTTGTTACCCCTGTACTGTTTGCTATAAACAGGAAATTCACCATTCAACCTATGTCATTGCGTTCTACTGGGAATCTGACCTAAGGATTTCAACCGATGTCGCCGACGATCATTGAGTGGTAGGCAACTAACTAGCAGGATAAAAGTGTAGGGTTTGCGAGCACTGAAGCTGCAATAATTGCTGAGACATATTTTGGCCATCTCGCACTGAATATACGAGATGTTAGTTAGCCTATACAGGAAGTCCTATTCATTCTCGAAGCTTCTACCGTGAAAGTATATGCCCGCACTTCTCGTTCTTTCTATTATTTCGTCAATTAGCACCACGTTCGCTAGGGGCCTTAAGTAATCTGTTTGTTCAACCGCCCACGAATTTCAAGCTAAAATAAGAATTGGAATAAAGTGGTGAGAAAGAAATGCCAGTGGTGAACAGAGCAGCCAAAAGAAAAGCAAAAAGCTTTAGCTGCATTATTTCCTTCGCCCCAACTAGCGAGTATTGATAGGCCGTCGTGATCGAAATATACGCCCTCGGGCGGCGTCTTTTATTCCCTTTTCCCACGTACGCTATTAGTTTCCGGAAGAGTCCCCGGACCCGAGTGGTGGAGATAAGGTCGCGCTACAGAAACGTAGTGCCTAGGAACAGGTTCAGCCTTAGAGTATCGTTCCTCCATATGTGCTTCTGCCTTACAATGCGACCGTATGTCTAAAGAAAATTGTCATGACATAACCATATAGTAGGCACCGGCTTGAATTCTCACCGAAAAAGAAACAGAGGCGTTGGTATATGCTTTTTAGGCAGGCGTAAAGAAGCGAATGCATTCAGTGTCTGCTTTGTCTACGCTTGCCAATGTGCGCTTACCCATGGAGTTGAATACAGTGCATGAAAGACGTAGTAAGCATGTATTGATCCCAACAGCAAGCGTCCACGACCATGTCGACATACACCGGTTTTTTCTGACGCATAAATTGTATTCAATGACAGGTACAAGTAAACCAGTAAGACTGGTGTTACAACGGCGAAAGAAGAAAAGAAAATGAAAATGAAGTGAAACTTGGGGGGAAAGGCAGAGCGACACGTAATGATCACCGAAACGTTCGCGCCACTGAATTTCATTGCCGAGATCATTATCGTCACGAAAGGCTGAAAAAAAATTAAACAGTAAATTTGACACAGAGCCAGCGCACTTGTCGTAATCTACGTTGGCTGAAACATTTTTTTAACCGATTATGTTAAATGCTATGCAAGAAATAACACTGTGCGTTTGTTTATTTCCAGCTTCAATAATTGCTTACGCCTTCTGCTTAAATGCCAACACATGGTCACATGGCCTTTTGACATGCGACGTTGTTGCAGCGACGACTTGTAGGCTAATAAAGGTGTTTTCCGAGTGGTAAAGGAATAACTAAGAGAAGATGTGCATGTGTAGAAAAGTGTGAATCATAATGACGCATGCTTAATACTTCAGCGCCTCTGACGAAACCGTGGTCAGTAAATCCGTACCACATGACTCGCGTGACACATGTGAGCACGGAGGCCTGCTGTGCTTTGTGGAAGAGCGCCGGCAACGCCTACTCGGAGAGAAAATGACGTCAAACCCCGAGGAAGGTGTACAATATCGCGGATATGTTAAGCGTACTATTAGACCATCTCCGCTATCGATCCAGATTACAACCACATAGTCGCCGTGATGGACTCATTTCGCTCGGCAAGAAACTGACTGGCAAACAGGAAACCACTAATGGCGTTGGGAAAGGAAGCTTCACTTCAAGAGGAAAGACAGGAAGGTTAAGACGCACGTCCAGTCTACTCCCTACCTTGTGAAAATCAAATACGGACAAAGAGAGAGAAATGACACTACGTCTTCGCTTCCCGCTTCACATCCTGATGAAGGTTTGCGTAAAAATGAAGACGGGACGATAGGCACACTGATAGCAAAAGTAAGCACGGTGCAGTGAGAATGACGGCATAGCTCGAGAAAAATAAAATTACCTCGCGAATCGCGCCGGGTGCATATGCTACCTCTCTAACTGCCATCTCACTTGTGTGTAGTGTCGCGTATCAGCACCATCTTCCTGAAGAACTAATGGAGCGTTCAATATCTGCGGACACTAAGAGTTCAGCATGGAAGAGCTGAATGCCAATATGAGAAATAATGTTTTTCATGCATAAGACCAAAGACTTGCTGACCACGTTGGAGTATAAACAGTCGAGTACTTTTTATTGCCAGAAAGACCTGTCTATGAGAAATCAAAGCTTTCTAGTCCAAGTTTGTAGCTATCTATACAAGCTTTCTGACTTGATCTTTACAAGGACCGTCTTACATGTTTACTGCATGCCAAAGCTATCTTCCTGTTGTGTTTTCAGCCCCGAACACGCTTGCCAAGATGGGCGCCAAAGTAAATGTAGGAGCGAGAAAAACGGCTTAAGAAAACAGGCATGGTACAAAGTTCTTCGCTTGTGCAACAGACGTGGTATACAAAATACTGTCCTGTGGAAAGGTTTATAACGGCGAGAGGGGACGTTACTTCATTAGTAGGCTCGGGATGTATTGTGCACCTAAAGACGCAAATGGCGAGGCGACACCTAGCTGATCATTTCCGAAGATGCGGGTGCATTCCGTAGCTTGCCGCTACTCACGTGCTACGAAAAAATGCGGAGGAATCGGTGAGAAAGATACTCGGGGCTTCTGTATCCACCAAGAAGTAGACAAGTGTGTAAGCATGGCCTCAATATCGCTGAGAAATAGAGATATCCGTCAAGCTATGTCTGGTGCTCATGCATAGTCGCATCTGTTTTTTTTTTCACGTGTTTTATGTACTTAAAGGATGTTCCATCCACATGCAAATTTGATACCTGAAAGTTTAGTGTTTGTAATTTACGTCTTTAAACTAAAAAAAAATCAGTTACGGCTACGTGCCAAAACCACGATCTGATTATGAGGCACGCCGTAGTGAGGAACTCCGGAAAAATTTGGACCACCAGCAGTTCTTTAACGTGCAGTTAAATCTAAGTACATGGGTAGTTTCGCATTTATCTCCCATCGAAATGCGGCCTTCGAGGCCAGGATATGACCCCGTGACCTTGTACTTAGCAGCCAAACACCATAACCACTAAACAACCATGGTGAGTCGGCTTTAGAGGTCAACTCCGACGTTTTTTTAACCATATTAAGATATTTTCATTTTCAAATGACATTGACAGTCCTGTCACCGGTATGATGGTTAACTTTGCTTAGAAATTCATCAGTAACTTTAGATAACCAATAAACGAGATATTGAAACCGAAACGGGTCGCTGCTCCGCGTGACGCAAGGATGAGTCATGACATCAGATCCTACACTACCATAATGTAACCACGCAGGACGCATGCTAAACACGCAGTACACGTGGCGCTACCGCCAAAGTAGCGAAGCTGATGATGTCTCCTGATGACACAGGGAGCTTTTACGGATTTTTCCAACTAGACAGCGGCGATTTCAGCGACGATTTCAGCGACGATTTCAGCGACGATTTCAGCGACAGTGGCGTTGTAGTCTCTGATGTCACAAACACAGTATGGACGGTGTTTCCCTGAAAAATTCATTTTCAGGGAAACTAAATAACTTGCAGCCATATTGTTTGGCAGACGTAGTCAAGTGCACAAGAGAGCGTATATTGAAATTTTTATGAAGATCAGCGGGTATCAACAAATCGCTTGAGTTGCCCTTTAACTTATGTATAAGCTTCTTGGACTAGTAAGCATACATTTCGATAAAAGACTACTAGCTCAGCTAATTATCCGAACTATCCGCACAGCACGGCGTCGTTCCATAATTTCTATATTGGTCATCCAAGACGAACTTGAATCAACCGAGTGTGGGGGAACGTGTTGAAGCTTCTTAGTGTTTTGAAATTAATCATGCTCAGAACTGCACAGCAGAGGGTGATAGGATCACAAGTGATCCCTTTCTCCTTTTTTTTTTTGCATTTGTACTCCTAAAACAGTTAAGTAGAATGGCAGCAAAGAGTGCTGCTGGGGTCTCAGTGAAGCACTTAGCTTTATTTATTTCCGTTACACTTACAATTAACTCGAAAAAGATACAAGACAATTTCCATCGACACTTTTGAGTCCATCGACATCACCAAAAAGCACCCACTTGCGATTGCCGACTATAAAATTGAAAGCCACAAGTAAGGGACAACTGAACAGATAACAAAGCTTTGCTCCAGTGCTCTGCCAGTAGGACTGCCTCTTCCCTGCACTTTCTTGATCGTGGCTCACGTAGCGGCAGCATTGACCACCGCCCACTGCGCACGAACGGTCATGTCTTCATTGTGAAAATAGTGCATCGCTAGTTTTTTCAAAGTGTGTTTTACTGTCGCCTTTGTTCGTGCTTTATGTTCTTGTCGACAAATGTCTGCCTTTAATCCAATAGCTAGCAATGTACTTCCATGTTACGAGCGTCCTGCTTTCTGTTCAAGCCGTGGCCGCTTGTCTTCAAGGCAGAGGGAAGGTTTCACTCAAGAGAGGAAAGGCAGAGACGGGAGCCTGTAAAATAAATTGCCTGTCTCGAAAGGAATTACCGAGGCTATCCCATTAAAGCAACCATCCTAATTTAAAGCCACGGTTTGGAATCTGGCAGTTCTAAAAGAATCTGCACAACGTCCCATCCCGGTTGTAAGTAGGCCTTGCGGTGGACACGAACACTCGTTTGGTATTGCCGGCTACCAGCCCTCACGGCAGCCAAGCTCGTCCGTTCCTGCGCCTTTCCTCGCGGCCTTATATTGCCCACTTTAATCGATTACATGCGGTTCTGTGTCTTACGGGTGCGGCTTTATTTGTGCGTATATTTAGCGAGTTCTCCCACTCGATGTGTATCGAGTGCGTTCAACGGATATGTTGCTCCAAGTTTTATTTTTATCCTATTTTGGAGCCGTGGCAAGTGACGCTGCGACGCGACGGTTTTTTCCATGCTATAGGTCGTTGCAACACTCGGCATTAGTAATCGTTAACTTCACTCTTTAGGGGCTCTGCGCTTTTATGACGCTCTTTTAGGATGCTGGTGCGTAATAACATTCTTTTTGATGTGGCGCTTTCTAGGCGTACTTTAACAACAACAAATTGTTTTATTCTTCATCGTGCGACGCAGCAGGAAATGTGGAACAGGGCGTCATCAGAATAGTTCTGGACGGTTTATGGGTGTATATCTTATTACATAAAAAATTCCGCAAGTTAGTAGCCCCTCGTAGGATCCCGTACATACATATCCCGCTTTTATAGTTGATAAGATACGAAAATTGTTGAGCAACATTCAACCACAACGCGTCGGAAGTCTGAAACAGAGCATTGAATTATTTTGCATAAAGCTTATCGTTTTATGTTTGTGTCGATAGTCTAATTGCATGCTAGAGGACGCACGCGAACTGTTCTGATGCTCTCTAATGAGGCGCGCATTTTGAACTTGCAAATCTTTAAATTAGCGAACTCAATAGTCTAACCTTTATTACGTGTCTTGTATTGCGGTATCAATGAAGCTGGTGCCGAATTCACAACGCTTTTTGTTCCTTAGAACTGTTTTCCTTTGGCCGAGAGCCTTCGCTGATAATATGGCCCGCATCATGATTGACTGGCACCTGCTCTTAACAAAAGGTTTGTCATGAAAATGTTTTCTTTAAATACAAGCGCCGACTTTCAGGCTGCTTGGTGGGACAGCCACAGTATACAGAGAAAAGTAGGTAGGGTATCGGAGTATACAGGAATCGTCTTACATAATAACTTGTTGAGTGGACGATCGCAAAGGTAGCCTACGCAGGGTTTTGTGGAAGCCAAGGATGAAAAGCAAAAACAAAAGAAAAAGAAAACAATCCTAACCAAATGCCGCCCTATGTGCTACTGGTAATGGACCATGCATTTAGATTAACTTTCTTACGTAAAACTTTTTTCACAGTATCCGGAAATCAGGGGTCCGCCATTCTATGTTTTGTCAAGAACAAAGTGATTTTGAAAGAAATAAAATTCGCTTCTATGTCAGTATTGTTGCCATTTTTTTTCATTGTCCAGAAGTTTGGCCTTCCATCATTGCTTCACATGCAGAAGCGTCCCCGCCAGGCCAGCATAGGCCACGGGGGCGAGAGAAATGACAACACACGCATAGAAACCAATAAAAAAATGTGTTGTACCTACGGTGCTTCTTTTTTTAGATCCATTCCTTGAGAATATTCTGCAACGTAAGCTCTGAATAATACGAGGAGGAAGGAAGTGCTAGCCACGGAGAAAACTTGCAGCTTGTCTTCGTTTGCCAGCGTATGCGCAACGAAGAATGGGCACTAAATGAGCTTAATACCAACAATGAAAACATCATGACCATTTCCCGAATAGCAGGAGCTTTATAAGGCGGCTTATGCCTGCAAAATAAGGCGATGGAAACAAAAAAGATGGGGAAAGCAGTCCAAGTAGTGACAATCATCTCTCAAGCAACCGAGAGGTCCAGGAATATGCTGGAAGAAAATGAATAGCTTGTCGGCACCTTGTACATCTACATATTAGCTGTAACTATAGTTCATGCAATTAGCAATTCAAACACGTTGTTATTTTCTTTCGTTGTCTTGTGCCCGGATCTAGATGATCCGTTGTTAAATACGACAACAGTGCGCAACCTACTCGCATTGAGAAAATTGTGTCCTGTGGTAATTGCTTATTCGTTCAATTAGGGGCAGATGGAATAGGAAACTCTTTAATTCTGCAGCGCAAGGTTCTGCATGCCGATAAGAAGGATAATATTGCGACGGGATTGGCTATTACTGATTTGTAACAGACATTGTAGCACAGAGAAACTGTGTTTGGTACAATTGATCTTACATGGTTGCCTTACATTCCTTACATTAGCACATTAGCATGCTAACATTTCTTTTACAGCAATACGGTGACATTTCCCGAACGAAAAATTTATATCACAGATGTTAATTATCGAAGGCAAGTTATTCATCAACTGAAACGAAGTCTTGAATACAGAAGTGATAAAATCAAAACAGCTTTTTACATAAAGAAAATAAACTATTTCACCTATAATTAGATGGCGCAGAGTACATTCTTCGGGGGAACCAAGCAAGAACATCTTACTTCAGAAAAAAGTAAGGAGTTTCATAATTAATATTCCACTAATTGCGTCATTGAAAAATGCACAACTGAAGTTCGCTTCAGCGAATCAGAAACGTGAATATACTATGCTCCTTGTGCTAAATTTCCCGCCCTTTATTAAAATCTTTCAGACATCAGAATCAGCATACCAGAAATAATACCTTGGATTTTAGGGGGTTAAGAACCAAATTTACGGCAACAGTACCATAAACCAAATAAATTTTAAAAAAACGAGCTGTGAGTTCGTCGAGTAAATTATCGTAGCCTTTGCGCGCGTCCTTGTTAAGTCTGTGTCTTGACTCGTTCTTCCTATAGATCAACCCTGAGTCCTAGTCTGCCTCCCTTTGGGGATTGAGGTCATACCGCACAATTTCGCACCCACAGGACTTGATCTGCAGGAAGTACTGTGCAAGGTGAACGGCAAGGCCGCGAAGCTAAACAGCGTTCGCTAGATGTTGATCGCTGCAAACGAGCCGTGTACCGCTCTAATACGAGTGCAGATGAGCACGAGAAGGGAAAAAAACGAAATCGTGGGAGAGAGACGATGTGCGGGAACCAGCCCTCTCGTATAACGATTGAACGCAGGCACGTTCACAGCAAAGGCCCCTAATTACGGCCCTCGTTTGGAGAAGCTCTTTCGAGGTGAGACAACGTTAGGAGATCGATGATTGCGCGCCGTACAAGGACGGCATTCAATGAAAATTCGACAAAGCCTACGGGAGACTGTTTCTGCTAGTAAGTTGCTTTTCCATCTTTTCGACTGTCATAAACTTACTATCGCAAGGATCACACCGTGTGTGTGTGGGGGGGGGGGGGGGGGGGGTGTATGTTTTGCGCTTCCGCACTCTTAGAAGCTGAAGAAAATAGAATAGCCTGCAGTCTAAATGATAAACCTGAACAATATCATGACAATAGCATGGCAATAGCATTCTCTGTAATTCGGTTAGCATAAACTGTCGTCACCTACACGAGATCGTGGGCAGATGTTCATCTGTGTACGGCAGCAATTTTCAGTCGATGCTTATTCATAGTCATGCCACGTTAAGCGATTGTTTTTTCTTTTACATTTAGAGTTTTGCCACGAATGTTGATTATACTCAATTGTTCTTTGATGGAACGTGACTACTCCACCCGAGGAGACCATTTAGCAGATTCTTCTAGCCACAAAGAACAGCCAACTTTTACAAACCGAGTCGTCTCGATGTAGATTACCCCGATAATCGAACTTCGAGCAAGCGCCTCCTGAAGAAATCGTGTGGTGGAAGCAATATTAGGGCCCTTCTTTTTTGTTAGACACCGGGAACGTCCTAGAAACGCCCACTGAGAATCTCCGTACAAGAATTCCTGATCTCCGGCGCTTAAACTCTAAGTGAAACGATCACAGATATTGCCGCTGCCGCCACAAAATATTTTAGAGTAAGAGTTTATGTCGCCCAATTTAGGCCAAACTAGATCAAATCAGTAACATACTTTCTGCTATCTGAGTCTCAGATGCGAATATTTTGCTTCTTGTTTTAATGAACTGGGTTTCTTCGTTCACATCAGCAAATACCGCAAATTGTCAAATCACTCTTTTTAGAAGAAGTATACCAGCACCACGTAGTAATGAGTTTAAAATAAATATGCGCCTATTTCTTTTAAAGAACTGAGGAAAGAAAATTTACCACCGTATACAACAACGTAATTTCTCAAATACACACAACTATTCTTTAGCCGACATAAACATGAATTCATGTTAGAACTTGGTTCAACTTGATGCTTCAGCTGCAATTTCAATTGTTTGCCTGATGCCTAACGCTTTGAAAAAAAAAACTCTCCAGATATACCGATAAAGAATCTGCGACTATACTAGTCCTGTACCCTTTTCAATACAGCGTGGCAACCTGTGCTCAGTCTGTTTACCGCCATTCCGTTTCAGTGTCGTGTTACAAACACACAAGACGTAACCAGCAGACATTAATTATAATGCGAACCACTTCACTGGTACGAAATTTCCAGTAAATACCTTTGAACAAACAGATTTTTCAAACAAAGTGTTTCGGGTATCATTCTAAAGCTCATTTGGCGGTCACTGACCTCTAGAGAACACACACAATGTTGACGCAGACGCAATTGCTGACTCAAACTGCTTACTTCTGAGCAAAGCTTGTGACAAAAAGAATGTAGCTTTGAACGCCAAATTTTAGAAGACAGCGGTGAATTCTTCACAAGGGTTGTCACCGGCGAAAAAATTTGGATTGACAAATAAGGTTATCGAGCTTAAATCACAGTGGGAAAAGAAAGACGAGCCAAGGTCATAAAAGATAAAAGCCATGGAATGGCAGTGCAAAAATAAGTTATGTTGATCGTGTTTTTCGACTGCCATAAAGTCTTGCACCACATATTTGTACCGGAAGGTCTAACTCTCAATGCAGCTTTCTACCCGGAGGGCCTGAAGGGTCTGAAAGACCATGTGCAGTGCGTGCGATCCAATTTGTCAAATGAGAGGCGCTGTGTCATAATCGATAACACCGTAATATTGCCCCATGTGCACTCTGCATTGATAGTACGAGAACTTTTTGCACGCTATTAAACAACTACAAGGGCGCCTGAAAAGTTCGAGGCCTGGCCCAGACGTAGTCAGTTTTGCCCTCAGTGCTCGACACAGTCTGCCTTGAGGGCACACGTGTGTGCCGTCGCTCTTGGAGTTTAATTGTTCCACTTTAGTGGAACGTTCCCTCCTGCTCCTCCAAGAGAGAGAGAGACAAAAAGGAAGAAGGAAAGGCAGGGAGGTTAACCAGGCTGAGTCCAGTTTCCTGCCCTACATGTGTGGCGGGGAATGGGGAGTGAAAGAGAGAGAGAAAAAACATGAGTCTATACCGCACTTTCAAATGCACTAAGTTAGGTGCAGGATGTCTATTGTAGGGCACTCGTGTGTTCCCTTAAGGTCGTGTAGAAGCGCTCGAACTGCTTTCTGGGCTAATGAACCATGAGGCCAGGCTCCTAAGATCCTTGCTTCTGTAAATGGCCTGTCGTCCAGTCTATTCAAGGCACACTGGAGAGTCTGACGTTGGTTATCAAAGCGAGAACAGTGGCACAGAAGATGACTGATGGTTTCTTCACATTTGCACTTAGCCTACATTGGTGTGTCCGCCATTCCAATGCGATAGCTATAGGAGTGAGTGAATGCTACTCCAACCCACAGCCGACATAGCAGTGTTGCGTCACGTCGTGAAAGGTTTGCTGGTAATTTAAGTTTCACTGATGGGCCGAGGTTGTATAAGCGACACTTGGAGTTCTGTGGTGTATGTCAGTAACTTAAGGTGATGGTACGTGCGAGATTGTGAAGCTCTCTTGCAGCGTCTACTCTCAATAAGATTATAAGGAGTGTCGGAGCGCCAGCCTGGGCACGTCGGGCAGCGTCATCGGCGAGACGATAACGAACGATGCCACAATGTCCCGGCAGCCACTGAAAGATGATATTATGTCCTCGTTCAGAAGCGCAATGACAAGTTTCATTTATTTTATACACCAGCTGTTCATACCTGCCACGTCGTAAACCTTGCAAGCTCTGTAGGGCTGCTTTCGAATAACAAAATATTGCCCATTTGTTAGGCGCTTCTTTTTCAATGCATTCGACAGCAGCGCGAAGAGTGGCCAGTTCGGAACCTGTAGATCCAAAAAGTCTTTTACGGCGTCCATGATGGCTTCATTAGAAGGAAAACGACTTCCACCAAGGTGCTTTTTCATCTGTGGGAATAGGTGGTTGTCCGAGGGAGCCAAATCAGGGGAATAGGGTGGGTGCTGAAGCACTTGGAAACAACAGGAGTGAATTGCAGCCATCGCAACAGCTGATGTGTGAAATGGCGCATTGTCTTGGTGAAACAGCACTACTTGCCGGAGCATCCCTCGCCGTTTTTCCTTCCGACCTCAGACGAAGAATCTGAGGTGCATAGTATTCCCCGTTGACGGCTTGAACTTCTGGGAGGAATTCCAGAAGAATGACACCATTTAAATCCCATAACACTGATGCCGTAACCTTGCCAGCGGATGCAATCACCTTTTCCTTTCCCGGGCGGAGGGAAGTGCGATGTTTCCACTGTTTCGACGGTTCTTTTTACCCAGGATGAAAGTGACGCACCCACGTTTCATATTTTCATATTTTTTTTTCTCACGCTTTTATTTTTGTCACGCTCTTCTTTCCGTCTTTACTTCCCCTTTCCCTTCCCCTAGTGCAGGGTAGCATACCGGAGGTTTTAAGTCTGGTTAACCTCCCTGCCTTTCTCTCATTTGCATCTCTCTCCCACGTTTCATACATTGTGACGACTCTCTGCAGAAAAAGATTAATATCGGCTTCCAGCACTTGCAGATTTTCTGGAGAGGGAAGTTCTCTCAGACGTTTGTTCTCTAATGCCAAAAGTCTGGGCACCCATCGAGCCGAAACTTTGTACATGTTCAGGAGCTCTGTTAGGATATGGCCAACCCTCTCAACTGTTATGTCCACACTTTCTGCAATGTGCCGCTGTGTGACACGTCGATCAGCCATTACAATGTCCTGCACTTTTTGGACATTTTCACGTGTGCATGCTATTTAGGGGCGACCACTGCGCACAGCATCTTCAATTCATGTCTGGCCTCGTTTGAAATTCTCAACCCGCTTTCTTACCATAGCATAAGAAAGAGCATTGTCCCCTAATGTCTTCAGCATGAGCTTGTGCATTTCTTGTGGTTTAAGTCCTTTTTTCAAAAGGTATTGACTGACTGCTCGCTTTGCGAATTTCTCCATATCCATATTTAAGCTTTCTAAGCTTGCTTTAAACCGCTGTACCTGATACCAAAGAAATCAAACTAAACGCAGATTGCTCATGAGCCCATTCAAACAACTGAATAACATATCGCACTGAAGAACAAAACCACGTGAAAAAGGTTTCACGAATCGGCTGCGAACGTTTCAGGCACCCCTCGTATGTCGGAACGCCCTCCTTATTGGCCCTCGAAGAGCTCCTTTTTTCTTTCTTTTTTTGGTCCCCAAGTGCAAATCGGCGCACCGCGGATGGTATTTCAGAGATGTGATAAAATTCAAAAGGAAACGACATCGCTGCTAAACCTTCTAACAAAAAATAAAAATTAATAAGAAGAGTTCGAAGAGCGCTTCCAGCAATAAAAGTAGAGGGGGAGTCGGCGCATTGTATTGAATGTGTAATGTTTGAAAGGTCAACACTTTGAATGTAACGGAAGATTTTGAAGCGAATTTTTTTTAAAGTAGTGCGCGTACCTTTGGGACAGGCCTCTTACCTGCTGCTGACGCCTTATACGCAGTGACAGCCCGTCCATTATCCTGTCCGGTGTTGGCAATCGCCATGCATTGTCAGATTGTGCTCTCCCTTCTCTTTTATTTAGTTCTGGTGGCACTAAAGAATGCGGGCAGCCACTAAAGAATGGTGTACGCTGCTACTGTCAGCCTTTTATTCTCTTTGTCTTGAGTGGCCGGCTTCACAGCACCAGCTGTACAGATGGAGATTTAACAGTTGTCTTCAGACACAGGTCGCAACACTCTAGAACTTGCATCAGACGCACTTGCGCAATTTATTTTGCATGGGCTGTGCTCTGGATGCTTCATTTCATTGCGTTATGCGCAGTAGCCTGTCTTTATTATCTAAAATGAAATATTTGTAAAAGAAATTGTTGAGCAAGCTAACATTTGTGTGTTTTCCCACTTAGTGTCATTTTCTTCCTCCCCGAAACATTCTTTGCTATGTTCAATCCTTTTTTTCGTTTTTGTTACCTAGGCTAATAACCATAAAGAAATCCTTAAAACCTGCGTGTATTAAACTTCATGAGCAGATCAATCGAATATCTGCCCCCCCTCCCGTCCCCGTACGTGTTTCCCTTTATAGTCGGCCATTAGTTGACACTATTCAATCTGATTAAAATTGTAGCACGATGTGTGCTCTGGACCGCAGCACTCAAACGGAACATTTTCCAGCACAGACTGTCAGGCTAACCCCGCCAGTAACAACGCCACCAGCGCTTACGTAAGGGAGAGCACTCGCTGATCCAGAAGATCGGACGCCATCGTTGAATCGCATTATGACTGCTATACGAAATACCGCCTTAAAAAACACATCCACCGCGGCCATCAGTAGCAGCTGCCTCGCCTGGGCTTGCAACAGCACCTTGACGCATCAACACCATGCATGCTGCCTTGTGCCAGCACGTATCCGGGCAGGGCAGCTTTGGAGGATAGAAGGAACGGCTTATCGAAGCGGCGCTTAAGTGAGGAGCCTGTAGTAACGAGAAAGCTGAAAGCGAAAGGGCTTTCTGATATACTTTGACACTCTCAGCACACAGGATAACTATCGCTAAGTAAGTCGAATACGCATACTCATGTGAAGCTGATCGTTTATTAAAGAAAGAGAGAATGGAAGAAGTAAAGGCAGGGAGGTTAACCAGACTGAGTCCAGTTTGCTACCCTACACGTGGGGAGGGGAATGGGGAGTGAAAAAGTGAATTTGCTTTCATTACCTTACACCTTGCGGAAGAGTAAATTAGACTACATAGCCGTTCGGCATTATATTACTTTTGGACCAAGTATACCATATATGCTAGCAACTTTCAAGAGTTAGTATATGCAACATGCAACGAAAGATAATGTCCTGATTGGCTGGCGTTCCGACGCCCGACACTCATCCTAGCGACGAGCGTGATAAGTCACCTTGAAGACAACCCTGCCATCTTCGGTAGTCTTCTGCGCAAGAAGCTCATTACACCAGTCTGCCTTATCCACGGCCCAATGTACGCACGAAGCACGCTCTGCTTTGCGCTTTCTCGTTAATTGGGGTGCGTCATAGCGCGTGGTTTCCGGGAAGAAAGACAACCTCCCGGTGGCGTTCTCGTTGCGTGGTCGCACAACAGCCTCTTCGCCGCGAGATCCGAGGGTGCACGGCAGTTTTCCCAGCCGCACCATCTATCAGGGGGCCTGCTTTTATCAGCCTCGGCCCAGACGCGCGTCTTGGCCCCTTCCGCGGTCGGC